>NC_084971.1:28530154-28830154 GCF_963691925.1 Scomber scombrus
TATTCTCTGCTTTCAGCCTCAACTGTGAGGATTTGCCACCTTTACATGTGTTATGTTATAGTAAACTAAATATATGTGAGGTTTGTACTTCTTTGTCAGACACATTTTTTTTTAAATTTTAACACTTAATCTTTGGTGTTTCTCACTATTTTCTGATATTTAGAGCCTAAATGATTAATTACTTATTTGAGAAAATAAGTGAGTGATTAATTGATAATGAAAATCAATTTGTAGTTGCAGCCTTAACTGTCTGTTTTGTTATGAATGGATTAAATCCACTAAGTGTAGGTTAAACACAAAAATAGAGCTGGTGGATGTTTGCTCTCCAGCTCATCCATGTACATATTTGCACCAAACAGTCCAAAATAAATAAATAAAAAAACAAAAACATGTTGCTCCTGATGGATAATTGTTCAGTACATGCCCTTGAATGACTGTAAAAGGACACAGTCAATAGAAATGGGAGAAGAGAAAAGAGGGAGAGTGACTAACTGGAGAGAGGAGTCATTATTGTGATAATTTAGAATGAGTGGTGCACTACAATAAAAATGTGCTATGTGTGTGGGTGTGAATTATGGAGAGAAATGACTCCTGACTGTTGAAGCACAGAATCAGCGTGTGGCTGCTAATAAGAGGAGGGAGAGAGAGAGAGAGAAAAAAAAGGGCATTGCCAGAAAGAAAGAAAAAAAGAAAAAGAAAAAAAAGGCAGGGGTGCCGATGGGGGAGAGGAGGAGCGGAGGCTGTTGTATGAGATTAATGGACACACTGTCGGGGAGGGGATGGGATGGGAGGGGAGGGGAGATGGGCTTCTCCATGGAGGCTGTGGGGGTGGTGGTGGGGGTGGCTGGGGGAGACCACTGTGGTAAGGGAGAGGGAGAGGATAGACAGGGAGGGAAGCTGGTGGTGAAGCCGCGGATATTCATGAAGACGCCAAGTGTTTTCTCTCTCTCTCTCTCTCTCTCTCTCTCTCTCTCTCTCTCTCTCTCTCTCTCTCTCTCTCTCTCTCTCTCTCTCTCTCTCGCGCCGTGGTGACACACTGCTAGTCTGCAGAGAGACAGAGGGAGCGGGGAAGAAGGAAGGGAAGGAGACAAGTGAAAGCAAGACGAGGTCCAGCCCATCTTGCCATTGATCTTGAGGCGATCAAGGTGAGCGTGTTTTTATTCTTACATGCTGCAGCCTGTGAGCGTCAGTCTGTGTGTGTGTGTGTGTGTGTGTGTGTGTGTATGTACATGTGTGTGTGTGTACATGTGTGTGTGTGTGTGTGTGTGTGTGTGTGTGTGTGTGTCTGACACATATCTCTTACAGTGCGTGTGCATACAAGCATGATGGCAGAGCTGTCCTCATGTATGCATGGTGTCAGTGTGTCATTTATTTATTTATTTATTTCATGTGTTTGGGTGTTTTGTAGCAGAAGAGCAAGCTGCTAGTTGAGCTGCATATTGATGCATTGCTGCTTGGTTTTATAAGCTGCTTTATCTGTAGTGGAGGTGGTACTGGTGGCAGCCATGGTTTATGTGTGTGTATATGCTCAAAATTCTCATTGTCTGTGCATATATATGTCACTGTGTCACTATGCATTTGTCGATTTCACCACACTGACACCTCCCCCCCCCCCCCCCCCTCCTCCTGTGAATGTGTGTTTGCTTTCATTGAGTGGGTGTGTTCTTGGTGACCCTGGTAAAAGTCGTCTCCACCACTATCTGTCTGTGTACCAGCTCAATCAGAATCTGATATGCTGAATCTGTCCTATCCAATGAAATTAGGTCAGCTCGGACTGCTATGAGTAATTATATAACATCACAGAGCTTTGATGTTGCAGTATCTGCTCGGAATTAGCCACACGCAGCTCCTGCGTGGCCACGACAATCAAAACATTTTGATATGACAGCCTTTTGTTATGTTTTATTTACCACTTTTTGAAATTTTAGTCTTGAAATCTTGATTATTAGTTTTGAGCTTTTTATTGGGAGAAATAATTGTCCTTTTTTAACCAAATACAACTGCAAGGTGATTTGCATTACTTAGTAGTACTGTATATACACAGGGAAAGAATGTTCTCATATTTGATGATGCACCAAATTAATTAATTACATAAAAGCAGGACAGTGAGTTCTGAAACAAGGCAGGAAATATGACTCAAAGACCAAATTAGCTGTGAAATTCTGGTAACTCTTTAATTTCTGCTTTCACACAGGGAAACTCAACTGAAGAGGAAACACGAGCATGGATCCTTACACATCAAACCTGCAGTTTTGAGATCTGGACTTCTCACATGAGCCAATCATACATTTTTTCCTATGCAGACTTTGGATCCAGCTGACCAATCAGACCATTGAAAACCTGACCTGAGACAGGAGAGACCTGGAGCAGATTCTCCTACAAACCTTCTGGATTTTGGATTCTTAATTATTGGAAAACTGCATTCATGTGGGAGCAGGTTTACAACTGGGAAACATGCATATACTCCATGTTGGATAAGTGTATCAGAAAACTTGGAAAAAGGATTTCTACTTGAGTATAACAACAGTTGCATCATGAGCGCTGACTGGGATGTCGCACTGGCTCGTCTGGCCAAAGCAGGACAACATGCAGGCAGATATTTTTCCCCACAAACTGCTCGCTTACACTAAAATGGAGTAAGGATTTTCTTTTCTGTTTTTTCTTTCTTCCACTTTTTACTTGTGTGAAAAATCAACAGCTCATAACAAAAGGTCATCAACGTCTGACTGAATCTGGAACCTCCGGAGGGGTACATAAATGCATCTTTAGCGTTTCACGGCAGGAGGACGCCCGGTTTCAGCTATCTGAAGACTGAGGTGTGGACGGAGCGTGAGGTGAGGTGAGGTGAGGCGAGGCGAGGCGGTTGGCTGGCTGAGTCAGCTCCGATGGGGGCCGGTAGTGACCCGGTCTGACCCCGGTTTGACCTTGCAGTGACCTTTGACCTCTCCGGTCCTGGCTCTCCACCTGCTCTGCTGCCTGGGTTCCGGAACGCTCCGCCCTGGGGCCCAGAACGAGCCAATCAGGATGAAGAAGAGCCGCAGCGTGCTGTCGGTGACTGGAGAAGAGGTGAGAAGTATAAACAAATCAGGGATGTATACTTGAGAAACGTAAAAATCTCTGTCACTTGTTACAGTCACGGCACACACCAGGCTCAGCAGACTGGATCATGTGCGCATGTTGTCTTGAACGCCTATTATGACATAAAAACCCCGTGACTTTCACACATCCAGGGCTCCCTTTGTTCTCGTCGTCAAGGTCTGTGGACGCACTCAAAAGCCAGAGTGGACAGTCTGTATCCTCCAGCCTCTTCTCTCATAGTGTGAACAGCTCAGTCAGTCACAGTCTTCTATGTAAATGAGCCCCAGCTAAATGAGTGCTCTATGTAAATGAGCTATTTTCTTTTAAAGGTAACGTCTTGGCTGAAGGACATAATAACATGCATTATTCAAAGCCCTTTTTTTATTGATTATGCTGAGCAAGTGCCCATACATGTGTGTGTGTGTGTGTACTGTATGTTTGTGTGTGTATGAGAGCATCTTTCCACATCACATCTGGGTCTGGACGACATCAAACGCAGCATGGAAGCAACACGGCACTGTTGCCTAGCAACTGCTACCATTCCCCCAGTGTTTTGTTGCTACGGTACTGCAGTGCAGATCAGCCTCTAAGAGCTCAGTCTGTAGAGGCCTTATCCCAGACACGCACACACATATCCGAACACACGCACATGCACACATAACACACATACAATGATCTTTTTTTTGGTTTAGTTTCTGTTTTTTGTTTTTACTCATCATACCAGGCTTGGTAAAGTGAGACGAAAGGACAACTGCATGTACCCCGAATTCGTTATTTTCATTTTTTTATTGGATATATAATATTATTTTTTATTTACAAAGAAAAAAAACCCATCATTCATATTTTATCTTTTGTCTGTGTTCCCCCTCACCCGCTCTCCCCCTTCCTGTATCACAGGGCAATGACACAGATATAACAGGTGCTGGGGAGAAGGCGGAGTCATCTCGCTACAGCCGATCCTATACGTCCGGTGCCACACTGGGGGCCGAGCTACGCAGAGGGAGGAGCAGAAGACTCTCTTCTAGTCTCCAGGTACTGAAAGGAAACATGGGCACATTAACACGCTTGGGGGGTAAAAATGAACCGTGTGCTCCTGTTGACAGCCATTCATCCTGTTTGCGCATCACATATTCTGTTGCCTCCAATTACACAATTATTTCTTCAGGAGCATTATACATTAAAATATTAATGCAACATATACTTTAAGGACCATACCAGTGATTTAGCATGTTTTACTACAAATCATGTACTGTATACTTTATATTACAGCTAAGCATTTTGAACACCATGTTACTGTGTGTGTTTTTCTCCCTTTGCACAAATCCACTGGGTTTTATTCATGTCTGTACAATATTATGACTTAGTTGAGTTGCGTAATTCATAAAAGTTGTACTGTCATAATGAGGTAATGCAACCGTAATGTAACACTGAGAAAATACTAGGTAGAATTTAAGTTTATTGTGTTATATTACACAATTTAAAGCTGCACTAATCAATATTTTTATGTTAACAAAAGATGATGTGTCTATGTGTACATTAAAGGGGTCTCTCATAGTGACTAAGAATTATCACCCGACTCTTACTAGCGTCACTTCTAGCAGCAGGCGGCTGTTTTAAGTGAAAAAAGCTCCCCACTGTACACTACCTGCTCAGCATCCAACGCAGACAAAAGTTAGGGACTAGCTGGTGAACTTAGTGCTGAAGCAGCAGGTGAAGAGACAGATATTTCCCTCCAGAGTTGGTGATGACCAAAACAGAGCTGAAATTAGACTGAATATTGCACTTAAATTTGCAGGAATTACAGAAACACGACTTCAAATGAATGCTAATGTGTAGCTGTATTTGCTAGATGTGTAAATAGGCAACTGTTTGCTAACATGTTCATCACACAAGAGCTTTACAATGTGATAATATGTCAATGTTGTTTCAGTTTGTCCTGCTGGACAACGCTGCACTAATGCTGCTTTAAGTGAATCAAAATTAAACTAAAACATGCAAAAAAGTCAGTTAACTGATTTTCATATTGTATGTAAAAGTATGGAAACAAATAGCTGCAACTGTACATTAATACATTAAAAATATGTTTTATTTCCTTTATTATTTAAAGGTTCATAACCTAACATAAAAGTTTTAAATGTATTTTTTTAATATGATTGCAGCTATTTGTTTCCATACTTTTACATACAGTATGAAAATCAACTAACTGACCTTTTTGCATGTTTACATTTAGTTTTGACTCACTTAAAGCAGCATTGTTCAGCAGAACAAGCTGAAACAACATTGACATATTATCACCTTACAAAGCTGTTGTAGTGAAAATGTTAGCAAACAAACAGTTGCCTATTTACATCATACAGTCTATGATTTACACACACCCAGCAACACAATGCAACATTAGCATTCATTTGGTGTTGTGTATCTGTCAATCTGGCAAATTTAAGTCCAATATTCAGTCTAATTTTAACTCTGTTTTATGCTGCACTTATGCTGCTTTAAGTGAGGCACGCAACACTAAAACATGCAAAAAGGACTGTTAGTTGATTTTTATACTGTATGTAAAAGTATGGTAACAAATAGCTGTAACTGTTGAAAAAAATACATTAAAACATTTAAAACTTTATGGTATGCATTTGAAGATAAATCAAGAAAAATACATGATTTGTAGTTAAGAATCCAAAACTTGCAGACACAGTGTTATGGCCCTTTAACCTTTGTGTCGTCCTGCCGGGTCAAATTGACCTGTCCCTCCTTCCTTTCCTTCCTCCCTTCCTTCTTTCCTCTGTCCTTCTTTCCTTCCTTCCTCCCTTCCTCTTTTCCTTTCTCCCTCCCTCCTACCTTCATGCCTTCCTTCTTTCCTCCGTCCTTCCTTCCTTCCTTCTTTCCTTTCCTCCCTCTTTCCCTTCCTTCCTTCCTTCCTTCCCTCCTTCCTTCCCTCCTCCCTTCCTTCCTCCTTTCCTTCCTTCCCTACCTTCCTTCCTTCCTTCCTCCTCTCCTTACATCTTCCTTCCTTCCTTCCTCCTCTCCTTCCATCTCCCTCCCTTCCTTCCTCCTTTCCTCCCTTTTTCCTCCCTTCCCCCCTTCCTCTTTTCCTTTCTCCCTCCCTCCTACCTTCATGCCTTCCTTCTTTCCTCCGTCCTTCCTTCCTTCCTTCTTCCTCCCTTCCTTCCTTGACTCGAGGACAACAGGAGGGTTAAATAATAAAGGAAATAAAAGTTTGACTTGACTAGAGTTAGCATTTTTAATGAATCAAGTCACATTACACCAGATAACAGTGAGTAAACTTGGGCTTTCTTGAGGTAGTTGCCTACTTTATTGTAATCCAGCCTTTACATCTATAAATTGACAGATATCTACTATCCTCTGTGCTCTCATACCTACTTTCTAACTCTTCAGGTACCCTGCTGGCTCCGCCCTCGTGACCGCACTCGCTCACCGGAGGTCTTGAGCAACATGCAGCGTCCCACAACTCTTCCCCTCCGCATCCCACCGCGCATCTCCATCACACAAGCAGACACTGAGAGGTTCACGCACGATGCCGCTTCACACCAATTTCATCCTCCAGTAGAAAGCTTTCCTCTCTCTCATCATCAAATCTTTCCCCTTTCTCTTCGTGTTCCAGTTACGAAGCAGAAAATGGCGTGTCTCCGGGTCACACCCCTCTGGGCTCGCAGAGTCCAGGCCTCACCCTGCATACCTTCCCCCAGGGCCAGAGAAGAGAGTCCTTCCTCTACCGCTCTGACTCCGACTACGACATGTCGCCCAAAACCGTCTCACGTAACTCCTCCCTGGCCAGCGAAGGGTGAGAGACATCAAGACTGAATGAGAGGGAGAGAGAGAGCGTGCATGTGTGATGCCAACATGTTGATATTCTCGGGAGAAATACGGCTCTCACCTTTACTCCCTCTCTCTCTTTTTCAAATCTCTCTGTCCTTTCTTCTCTCAGGCACACAGGAGAGGACTTTATTGTCACACCTTTTGCTCAAGTGAGACTTACTATTTACAGTCTTGTGTGTATTATTTAGTATATTATTCTGCAATAATTCTGTATATATCCTGTGATACTGTGATGATTTAGGTACTGGCCAGTCTGCGATCGGTACGGAGTAACTTCACTGTTCTTGCCAACGTCTCCACACCGACAGTCAAGTCAGTATCATCCTATTTCACTGAAATGCCTCACTTATGCACATCATGACAGTACTGTATGTTGTCCTCTGTCTAAAAAGGGAATGAGGTAGTTTGACTTTACATAACAGAACAATTTACTATCAGCTTTAGTGCAGTGTATGATAAACCTCTACCTGTTCATTAGGCCATGAAATGCCTTTTTTTATTTTACCATTTCAAACTTTGCTAGTTAAAAAGAGAGACATCTCTGTTGTGTCACCTCTGCAGCTAACTTAAGTCAATCTTTGGTTTCTTGCCGGTCTAACTAACTGTTGCTGCTGTTCTCAGGCGGTCTCCTCTGGGTGGAGTGTGTGCGAGTCCCAGGGCGACGCTATCAGACCAGCAGTATCAGCAGCTCGCCCTGGACACACTGGAGGAGCTGGACTGGTGCTTAGACCAGCTGGAGACCATTCAGACACACCGCTCCGTCAGCGAAATGGCCTCCACCAAGGTATGCCAACCTATAAATCATATTATAATGTTATATGTTAATATGTGCTTATCACAGCTATATAAGTATCAGTGGGTTTAATGGAAGATAGATTATTTAGATTTATTATAGGTTTTATTTATTTACTTATTTATTCATTCTTTCATTCATTCATTCTGTATGGCACTGACCTGAGCATCTATCTATCTATCTATCTATCTATCTATCTATCTATTTATCTATCTATCTATCTATCTATCTATCTATCTATCTATCTATCTATCTATCTATCTATCTATCTATCTATCTATCTATAGCCAAATTTAAGAGCTCATCAACAAAAATGTTGGGGGAAAAAAGCTAATTAATGATCTTTTATTATTTATTATTGTAAAGCATCTTTATCAATGTGAGCCTTAAAAGTACTCATAGAAACTGTATCTGTATATATAATTAAATGCTCGTTGAACACGTTGCTTATATTAACCAATAAGACAGTTTTACCATCCTATTTATTACAAGCTTGCAATAAGTTTTACTGAAACGTTAAAACGTATTTAATTTCCCCCAAATCCAAAAAGACCTGATGTATAATTGATTATTGATTATTACTCCTCTGATAAACAATCTCACAATCAAAACTGACACGCAAGCACAGAAATATCAGACTGACTCATATCTCTGTTTTGCTCTCATTCTGCCACAGTTTAAGAGGATGCTGAACAGGGAGCTGTCCCACCTGTCAGAGATGAGTCGCTCCGGTAACCAGGTGTCTGAATACATCTCCAGCACCTTCATGGGTGAGTGGGACCAGAATCTGATTGCCGTCTGCACCACATTTAAGACTTTTTCCTAATAAAAAAACAAAACAATGAATCATTCTCTGTGTGTGTGTGTGTGTGTGTTTGTCCATCAATCTGCAGATAAGCAGAACGAAGAAATCCCGTCTCCTACTCTGAAAGACAAACCGATGAGTCACATCAGCGGAGTGAGGAAACTGTCTCACAGCTCCAGCCTCTCAAGCTCCTCAATGCCTCGCTTCGGTGTCAACACAGACCACGAGGATGAGCTTGCCAAGGTCTTGTTGTCTGTCTTGTTTTTCTCTGACTCACACAAGATAAGTTATACAAAATCAGCCCTGTTCAGACTTGGACTGTGCTGTGTGCACACTGAATGATTTGAGTTGTCTCTTGTGCACAGGAAAAGAAAAGAAAAGAAAAAAAAAAAGTTGGCGCCTTTGTTGACTTCAGCGTTGTGGGGAAAATTGCGGCCTGCACTTCTTGTTTTAGTGATTTACTGCTGAGGCGCTGCTGTTAAGACATCACATCAGGGGGACTGAAACAGGAGATTCCCTACAGGACCTGCATTTGATAAAAACATTGTAGAATATAATAGTAGACGAGTTTATTACACATTTTACTGGAAAATGAACCAGAAGCTTTTTTTTGACATTTTTGGATTCATGCACACTAATTTTTTCTTGCATAGAGTAAGATGTATAACATTCTTGGATATGTTAAGTATAAAACTAGAGGTGATTAGCTTAGCTCAGTATAAAGACTCAAAGCAGGTAGTTGGGCTCCAAAGGTTTTATAGTTTTATCTTGTTTGTTTAATCGAAAAGTGAAGTGTAAAAAGGACAAGCTGTGGTTTTACAGGCAAATTTGTGCCGAACTGTTTCTTGAGAGCAGCCTCTTCCTTACCAAGTGCTGGTAGGGTCGCTGTTTACCCCTGCCTCCCATCTTAATGCTAAGCTAAGCTAATCACCTGCTGTTTCCAGCTTCACAAACCTGTGAGTGATATCAATCTTCTCATCTAAGTCTCTGCAAGAAAGCCAATGAGCAGATTTCTGAAAAGAAATGTTGAACTATTCCTTTAAGAGGGCAGCTACTCTCTACTCAAAGTGAAGCCACTGGATGTTTTAGATTAAAACGTCATATAATGTTGTAGTTCCATGTCTGCATCACATAAAACTGGAATCCACATTCAGTCTTTTCTTATTTCTTTTCTTCTGCTTTTTTTTTTTTTGTGCTCGGCGCCTCTTTGTTTACTTCCATCCAGTCTGTAGCACCAAATGTTTGGAAAGCTGAGCAGTAGGACGGAGACTGTCTCCGATGATTCGGAGTCTTCATTTAGCACGACATAAATCAGATGCAACTCAGCTCCTCTGAAAAAACATTGTTTATGGTCTGTCATTAAGAAACTAGACCCTTCATTCAGTGAAAGAGGCCGCAGATATTCCCCGGTACTTCTCTGAACACCCCGACACCTGGTTTGAAGGATTGAGGTTATCTTGAGTAACATAAAAGGGATGTCTGCTGTGTCATCGTTGTTCAAAAGGCAGCAGGACTCACTGACAGAAGTTGGACACTGGATGTACAGGGAGTCTGATATATGACCCAAAATCTACATGATGATAAATCCTCACATACACATTTATAGTATATTTCTTACTTGTGTTGGCTCGTGTTTGTCCTAATTAATTATTAGACTTTGAGCTGATTGGTTGCTTTAACTTCTAGTTATTGTAGCTTTTCTCAGGATGGGATTCAAACTACTTTTAAATAAGTTTAGGCTAATAAGGTCCATCAGAGATCCATAATGGCAGTAAGTTTGATATATGTGTGCATGAGATGAGGAATCTAAGCTTTTAATGACAGTATGTTGTTGATTAAGATTTTTCTTTTTTTAATATTGCTGACTCAATAATTCATATTATTTTTGTTTGTGTGTTTAATCAGGAGTTGGATGAACTGGACAGGTGGGGTTTTAACATATTCAGATTAGCAGAATTCTCCAACAACAGACCTCTCAGCTGCATCATGTATACCATCTTCCAGGTATAAAACATTAGTGTGTGTGTGTGTGTGTGTGTGTGTGTGTGTGTGTGTGTGTGTGTGTGTGTGTGTGTGTGTGTGTGTTCTGCATCATGATGGCAACCTAAAGTGTTTGTAGGTTTGCAGATATACTCCTGTCAAAGTGTGTGTGAAGTTAAAGTTATGATTCCTCTCCTCCCTGCTCAGGAGCGAGACCTGCTGAAAACGTTTCGTATCCCAGTCGACACCTTTGTCACTTATGTGATGACCCTGGAGGACCATTACCATGGAAACGTAGCGTACCACAACAGCCTACATGCTGCAGATGTCACCCAGTCCACGCACGTTCTCCTCTCCACACCTGCCCTTGATGTATGTCAACGTGTACACACACAAACACACACACACACACACACACACACACACACACACACACACACACACACACACACACACACACACACACACACTTCAGAGGACGTTACATTGACTTACATAAACTTCCTGGACACTTGCCGTAACTTTAACCTCAACCCTAACCACTTCTTGTGTAACTCAACCCTTACTCTAATTTTAAACCAAGTCTTCCTCCAACAATTTTATGATTTACGTTAAGGTCTACTTCCTTTTTGAAGAGAAGCGAATAATGTGCCTGTGTTAGGGTCAATGATGTGTTTTTGTCCATGTGGTTCAGTCAAATTTTATAGGGTTACAATTTTAAAATAAACATAAACGTATGAATTTAAAAAAAAAATCAAAACATTTGATATTTTCAGGAGCATTCAGTCTTAACTTTTGGTTAAAAAAATGGTGCAAATGTCATTTCAAATGACATAAAACAACATTTTAACAAACCTGATGCTGCTTTTAATCTTGCCAACCCTTATTTGTCACTGACCTGTAAACATATTTATGTCCCCACAACAAGAGTAAAAACAAGTTGGTTTGAGTTTGGAAAAACGTAGCTTCCCAGCTTGCCCGGGTCCACCACGGAAAAAAAGTTCATTCTGTTCTGTTTGTCATGACCCAAATATACAATCAAATACATCACAACAGAACTTTATTATTCTACCAAAGCTGGGATATTATTTATAACCTAACCACAGTGAATAAACATAAATTAACCCTCAAACCCTTAATAACACATCACAGACTTAACAGTGAGTGTGAGTAACATACAAATCAATAAATCAATCACATTCAGAGACAACAGCAACAGTAGATCATAACACTCTTTATGTGAATGCTGACATAAAGCTGACATAGATAAAGCTGAAAATTGGCGTGGATAAAAATAAAACCTTTTTTTTTCTCTGTCAGAAAGAAACTTCAAAAGCCCCTTTTTTATCTAAAAGTTCCTGGAACCAGAGAAACTACCCAGAGCCATGTTTCCACTGCAGGAACTTTCCAAAAGGACTAAGAAAGATAAATTTTACCCTCCAAAAAGTCCCTGCTTGGAGAGGCTTGTACTTTCCAAAAGTGAGTTTCCAAGAGTTTGTAGGGCTGACCATCACTGAAGAGAGCAGAGCACCACTTCATTCATAAAACTAGGAAGTACTCTAGTATCGGTATTAGGACGAGGGGAGGACATATTTCATCACTTCTTAACATTAAAAACACTTTTAAGTTGGGCTTTCCAACATTATTTTCTGATTGTTTCATGCAAAGCAGAAATAAATAAGCATCAAACACTCATGATTTACTGTGGAGAAAGACGCTCTAAAGTTTCAGTTTCAGTTTCTTTCTCTGCACTTCTTCATTCAGTCATTCATTCATTACATCCAACTCGTGCAACAGTAAATACAAAAAACAGGTTCTGTGTTGTTTTTTTACTCATTTTTTCCATCATTTCTTAATTTCTCACTGGTTGCATGATCAACCTGGTTCTTAGTTCCTGAGATAAGTTCCTCTGGTTCCAAAGTACCTTGTAGGAGTTCCTCTGAAGGATCTCGGTGCCCTGGGAAAATCCTCTAGTTGAAACGCCCTAAAAGCTGTGAACGTTGTAATTAGGTTGTCTGAAGTGTTCAGTGCAGCGACATTGTAATTACATCATGTCAGCATAATGACAAACTATTACAACTTTGCAAATCTTCCAGGTTCTACTCGTTTGCTTTACTTGAGGTTAAATTAAGAGCTTTTGGCGCCAATATAACACAATAATAACACTGTAATAACACTGATATATAAAACCTCCCTGGCTAACATCAGGTTATAACAGCTAGATCTGTCGCTCTACAGCAGCGTCAGTTTTACACTGACAGTGACATTATTATCTAAATAATAATACAAAAAAGATAATAATAATAATAATACTGATAATAATAATAAGAAGAATAAGAATAATAAACTGTATTTCTATAGCACATTTCCAAACTGATCTTACATGGTGCTCCACATAATACAAAAAACACCATTTAATAAAATAATAATAATAATAATAATAATAATAATAATAATAATGATAAAAAATACATTTTATTTATAGAGTGCTTTTAACAAAACTCAGAGACTTTTTACAGAATCAAGGACAATTAAAAAAATAAAACGATACAGAATAAATGAAAACACAATCAATAAAAGCAATGCAGAGAAGAAAAAGAAAATAGAAAACAAAATAATAGAAAGAAAATAGACAAAACAAAACAATTAAAAGATAACAATCCAACATTGAAAGCGGATTTGAAAAGGTGGGTCTTGTGATTTGAATTTGATTT
The DNA here is from genome assembly GCF_963691925.1 of Scomber scombrus. NCBI lineage: Eukaryota > Metazoa > Chordata > Actinopteri > Scombriformes > Scombridae > Scomber > Scomber scombrus. The sequence goes on from NC_084971.1 coordinate 28,543,359, forward strand.
AGTCAGATCAGTCACGGAGGGATTTGGGGAGTGAGTTTCAGAGAGTGGGGGCGGCAACAAAAAAACTAATAGAATAAAAAAAAAAAAATAACATATTGAAACATTGTCACAGTTTGTGTCAGTTTTAATTTCTTTAAAATACAGCGTTACATCTTATTTAAACCTGATGTATTTAAACTCTGTGTCCTCCTGAAATAAAGGAAATTGATTGTGATTTGTCTTAAGGTCACTGAGCTGTTCTGCTTCCTTGAACTCTTTCAGGCCGTCTTCACTGACCTGGAGATCCTTGCTGCTCTGTTCGCTGCAGCTATCCATGACGTCGACCATCCCGGAGTTTCCAATCAGTTCCTCATTAACACCAGTGAGCGCACAAGACAAGACAAATGGTGAAATATGGCTTGATATTAACATTAACTGTGCTGACACTCCCTCCTCTGTCCCTTCTCCTCTGCGCTCAGACTCAGAGCTGGCCCTGATGTATAACGATGAGTCGGTCCTGGAGAACCACCACCTCGCCGTTGGCTTCAAGCTTCTTCACCAGGAGAACTGCGACATTTTTCAGAACCTCACCAAGCGGCAGCGCCAGAGCCTTCGCAAGCTCGTCATCGACATGGTCAGAACATCTCACACATCTCATATTCAATTAAGAACTAATTTAACTTCTCCTTTAGCTATTTTAATATTGTGTTTTCCATTTCATCAAACTGTAGAACAAATACAGCGCACACATTTCATCACTCGCTCCATATTTCTTATGACAAAGCAGCTACTCTTTCTCTCCTTCCTCACCAATTATATTACAAACAAATCTAATTTTTTCTTTCCAGCTATTTCTGGTTAGTGACGTAGTTCTGGCTACTCTCCCCCGCGGTCCTTTGCCTGCAAATGCCATGAAAATCTCATTATTTATCATGTGATAGTTTTAAAGTGGTTTCATTTATTATTGATTAGTTTTAGGTTGTGCTTGTGTTCTTAGGCTCTTAGGATGTGATGTTTTATATTATTTTTCTTCTTGTAGTAATTTTATTTATTTAACAATTACATACTGACTCATAATTAGTCTCTACACCAATTCACATTCATAAACTCCCCATCAGTCATTTATAAATGTTAGAAATGTCAGAGAGTGAATTCTATTTATTTATGGAGAAAAAATAAATTTGTAAACTCTATTTTATGATCCAATAGAACAATTTATAAAATATAAATTAATTCAAATGTTTTGAAGAAAACTTTTCAACATGACGGCCAAGAATTTCTGGTCTCTCCGTGAGTGTCCACAATTATGAGCTGATGATCTCAGATAGTGTAAGAGCTGGATTTCTTCTCAAAACTGAAATATGGACAAAACTTTTAACCATGTACAGTATTACAAAGTGCTGTTTGAGTTGTAGCTACTGGTTTAAACTAAAAGTGAAATCCCCTGTTTAGGTTTAATTCACTTCTTCACCCCTACTTTTGTTTCTCTTTTGGTTAATTTAGTTTTAGTATTTTATTTATTTGATAAATTTGCTCAGAATAAATTAAAAGACAGTGGTAGAAAGACCTTAAATGACGAGTTCAAACAATAATGATTGTGTGTGACGGCTACTGTGACGGCTTTTTATCAACAAAAAATAGAAGTTTAAGGAAACAAAACAAGAGAAATAAGAGGAGAATATTATTAGATTAGATTTTGTTCTTCCTTCATAGTTTTTATTTCTCTCTTTGTCTCCAGGTGTTGGCCACAGACATGTCCAAACACATGACGCTGCTGGCCGACCTGAAGACCATGGTGGAGACCAAGAAGGTGACCAGCTCTGGTGTCCTGCTCCTGGATCACTATACAGAACGCATTCAGGTACGTTTCCATCTACACAGACCAGTATGGCTGCTCGGGACATGATCTCTAATGAGTTGTGTTGGTGCTACGTATGAATATGTGTGTATATCTGTTGTTAGATTTGCTGTTAAATGTGTGTGTGTGTGTGTGTGTGTGTGTGTGTGTGTGTGTGTGTGTGTGTGTGTGTGTGTGTGTGTGTGTGTGTGTGTGTGTGTGTGTGTGTGTGTGTGTGTGTGTGTAGGTACTAAGGAACATGGTGCACTGCGCAGACCTGAGCAACCCCACCAAGCATTTATCGATATACAGACAGTGGACAGAGAGGATCATGGAGGAGTTCTTCCGACAGGGTGACAAGGAGCGAGAGAGAGGCATGGAGATCAGCGCCATGTGTGACAAACACACCGCCTCTGTGGAGAAGAGTCAGGTAATTATTATCCTCATTTGGATCCCCATCAACGTCCACAAATTGGTCATTAGTCTCCCTGGGGTTCACATTGATCAATAAAACAAGAAGAAACTAAATGAGCCACACGTATAGATCAGAAAATAAGTGAAAGGTAGAAAATACAAACTTACAATAAAATCAAGAACAACATTGTCAAAATAAAAAGAAAGTAATCAAAAAGTTCTGAAACCACAATAACTAAAAGTAACATTTATACATCCAGAGTTCATCAGATTTCTCTCTCCCATTAACCGTGCCATTGTTAAAGCTCTGTATCCAAATTAATGATGAGTTATAAACTGCATATGTGGATGTTACATGAGTTCTCAATCAGAGGCTTTTATACATTTCTTCATATACATACTCATACAGGAGGTGGAGAAATAACAGAAATATATTCACTTTGTGATGCAACAGCCCTGAAATAAGAAGCTGTTTGGTAAAGCTGAAAACTTCTGTTAATGGTGAGACTGTCAGATGTGTTATTGGACTTCTTTTTTTCTTTCTTAGGCCTTTGCTGACGTGTCATTCAGAAACACTGCAAAGATGTGTAATATGGAAGTGAAGGGGGGGAAATAACAAATTTCATAATGTTTTGCCACACAGGAAGGCTGCATTGGCAAAGAGGAACAGATGTCATTAATAGATGTGTACCAACAGTAAACCAAGCGACACAAAGATATTCGCTGAAAAAATAACTGTTAAGAGTTGAATCAACACCTCCAGCAGCCAATAAAACTCAAAACCTAAAATAGTATTTACTGCAGGGATGCTGTGTTGTATCGAAAAGTTGTTTTTAGCATGTGTGCCACCCGTGTTTCTTATTTAACAGAAAGGCAAATAGTTTATTTGAACCTGCTAATAACCAATAAGATTGTCCAATAATTCTTTGTATTAAAACATAACATTAACATTAAAAGCAGCTGCAAAACATGCTTATAACTTTTAATTAAAATCAATACAAATATGCAAAATGTTCTAAAGTATATTTAAATGAAACTCTTTATTTGACCTCAGATTTTTGTGATTAAATAATACTGATTGGGCTTTTAATAAAAGCTAAATGGTAATTTAATGTGTCTGTTTATTTAGTTTGGTATTGTGACAGGAAGAGACGGACATGGCTAGTGGTTGTGCTGCAGTTTCTTTGTCTCCCAACATTAAAAAAAACAACTTTTCCTTTCATAAATCTGGCAGCGTAACGACGCCTGGAAAAGCTCACAATAAACTCTGGCATCATTAATTCTTTTTGTTATTGTGTTTTGGATACTCATATGAGAAATGTTTTGGGTTTTTTCCCCCCTGTGTCCAACTGGCAGCGGCTACAGATATATCACTCCTTTAATCTCTGTGATGTTAAGCAGTGACATCTCTCTCTGTCAAGTCTGTGGTCACCGATTCTGTACTTGTACTTCTTCTGTTTGTTTGTTATTGGGGCCTGTCGGATTTCTTTGTGCTTTAAAGAAATGGTTCAACATTTCCGGTAATGCTCTTACTCGCTCTCTTGCCGAGAAGATCGATACCACCAAAATCATTTATCAGTCCAACAAGAGGCTGGAGCCAAGACAACAGTTAGCTTAGCTTAACTTAGCATAAATATTGTAAACAATGGGACGCTGCTAATCTGGCTTGCTCTAAAGGGTAACAAAAAAAATAAAACTAAAACTAAACAAAAAAATAAAAAAAGCTTATGTGCAAAAATTACACTTTTATGGCTTTACAGTATGTGATGCAGGACTATTTCATGGCTAAGTGTAGTGATTTCCTGGAGTCATTAAGCCATTAAGCCATTTTTTCACAGTTCAAACCTTAGTTTGTTCATTTCATATATGCTAAAATAAAAAAATAAAAGCTTTTGGTAGAAAACAAAATAGAAATGTAGATAGACAACAAAAATAATAACCATTCAATGTTCGAAAAGGGTGTAGGATGAAGGGAGGAACTTTTAGTGAGGTGAAGAAGCCAAAAACACAAGAGAATTAAAAAACAACTAGAATTTAGAAACATTCATTCATTTTCCAGACCACTTATCCTCTAGATCAGTGGTCTCCAACTCTGCTCATGCAGAGCTATTGCCCTGCAAAATCTAGGTATCTTCCCACTCTAACACACCTGATTCTAATAATAAAGTTGTTATCAAGCAGCTGAAGCTTGTCAAAGGTCTTGATAACGAGTTAATTATTAGAATCAGGTGTGTTAGAGTGGGAAGATACCTAAAATTTGCAGGGCAGTAGCTCTCCAGGAGCAGGGTTTGAGCCAATCACAGCTGACATTGGGCGAGAGGCTGAGTACACCCCCAGTCCATCACAGGGCTAACATATCGTAGACAAACAACCAGTCACTCACACCTACGGGCAATTTATAGTCACCAATTAACCTGCATATTTTGTAAGGTCAATCAATCAATCTTTATTTATATAAAGCCAAATAAAAAAAAAGTAATCTCAAGACACGTTTCATAGAGCAGGTCTAGACCGTACTCTCTTAATTTAAAGAGACTCAAAACCATAGACTGTATATAAGAAATGGACGTAACATCCGTGACGTCACCCATTGGTTTGTGGACTGCTGCTCGGACTGCTGCTCCAGTAGTATCGGATCTGAGCAGCGCCATCTTGAAAATTTCAGGTGCATGCCGGGAAAAATAAAAACACGGATTCTACTTATATGGGCATCAGGAGGGGCATGAGGCGCCCTCCTGAACCTGTGAACCAATCAACCTGTCAATCACGACGTAGCCACGCCCTAATGCATACCCTGCTTTGTCGTCAAATATAAAATCGGGGAGGCCAAAATGTCCCAAATGAACATCATACTGCATTGAAGAAGGCTTTAAACTAGCGATTGAGACCATAAACACATTTTGAAAACGTTTACTGAGGTTAGAAATCAAGTGAGAAGTTGGTGAATTCTCCATTGACTTGTATAGAGACAGAAGTCCTTTTGACACCAAAACGGTCGCCCCCTGGTGGCCTTTTGATAGAATGCAGTTTTACATTACTTCCGCGTTGGCCTCATTTCAGAGGACCGGAACTCCCCCCTGCTCAACACGCAACACTAAAGAGCCAGGCTAGCTGTTTTCCCCTGTTTCTAGTCTTTATGCTAAGCTAAGCTAACAGACTGCAGGTTCTGTATTAAACAATATTATAAAAGAGAGGTTCTGATTTTCTAATGTAAGAAAGAAAGTAAATTCAAGTATCCTCAAGGTGCATCTACTGTATTTAATGTGTGACTCTCTTTCTCATCTAGGTGGGTTTCATCGACTACATCGTCCACCCGCTGTGGGAGACGTGGGCCGACCTGGTGCACCCAGACGCCCAAGAGCTGTTGGACACGCTGGAGGAGAACAGGGAGTGGTACCTGAGCACGATGCCTCAGTCTCCCTCGCCTCCACCGGACAGACACCTCCAGCACGACCGCTTCCAGTTTGAACTCACCCTGGAAGACCTGGAACACAACAACCACAACCACATCCACCTGAGGAACAGCGACGGGAGGAACGCTGAAGGCCAGAAAGACGGCTGCGACGACGACGACAGCGAGGACGGAGAGCCGAACCTCGAGGAGCAGAACCACGTCGAAAATGAGAAAGAAGACGAAGAGAATCACAACAGCGAACAGAACGGAGTCCAAGATGAAGAGGAGGAGACGGAGGCTGTAGAGAGGGTGGGAGAAGAGGAGGATGAAGAGCATGGAGAGGAGCAGATAGAAGAGGAAGATAACCCGGAAGGGCAGACGGATGAAACGGAAACAGGAGAGGAAATGAATGATGCAGCGGAGGAGGAGGAGGAGACAAAAGGAGAGGAGGATGAGAGCGAGCAAAATCAGGAAGGAGAAGGAAATGAGGAGGATGAAGCGGAGCAGGAGGAGGAGCAGGAGGAGGAGCAGGAGGAGGAGGGTGATGAGCAAGAGGAAAAAGAGGATGAAGAGGCAGGTGAGGAGGCAATAGAAGGGGGAATGGATGGAGAAGAGGAAGGCGATGGGGAGGAGGAAGGAGAGACTGAGGAGAATGTAGAGGAGGAGATAGAGAGAGAGGAAGAGGATGAGGACAAAGTTGAGGAAGAGGAGGAGGCAGAAACAGAGGAAAATGTAGAACAAGAGGAGGAGACAGAGGAGAAAGTAGAGGAGGAAGAGGGAGAAACAGAGGAAAATGTGATAGAGGAAGACAAGACAGGAGAAGAAGCAGAAGAGGAGGAGGAGGCGGCAGCTGAAGATGAAGATAAGGAGGAGGAAGAAGAGGAGAGTTAGTTAGGGCATAAAAACTTGACAAGATCAGAGGAAATTCATTTAAAAGAGGAGATAAGAATGAAGAGGAGAGGCTGCGACGGTCAATAACGTCACTGCAGAGGATGAGGATGAAGAGGATGAATAGACGTCCCTTCTTTCCGGATAACGTGCTCTGTCCAACTTTGGTCATGTGACGCTCTCACAGCTGAAGGCTCCGCGTTTTGCTCCGCTACTCAAAACTTCACAGCTAAAACATTTTTTAAGACCTCCACGGAGCAAATAAACGCCTTCCTGGGGTTGGCCTTCCAGATCGAGGATCAGCCGGTAGTGAGTCTTCATCACCTGATATCTGTACACTCATCACTGCCGTAGGGGGTAAACTAATAAACCAGGGGGGGTTTAAAAAGTGGGGGCAGGAGGGGTGGGGCAGTTTTAACGACTTTTTGTAGCGCCTGAAAAATCTTAAAAACCTTGAACATGCAAATAAGTGCGTGCCTGTCCTCCTTATCTCACGGACCGCTTCCCATCGTCTCGTTTATGAGATCTGTCAACTCTGTCAATAAGAATGTCAACTTCTTCTGAGAGGGAGGGATGGATGGATGGATGGAGGGGGGGATAAAATAAGCAAAACAAAATGCAAAAAAATGTAAAAAAAAAAGGTCTGGAAAGTGTAGTCTGTCGTCTTCTATTTACTACAAAAAACTTTCCACTTGTGAACAGGAGTGCCGTGTGTTACTCCTCTGGGCTAGGAGCAGTTTAACCTCCTCACATACTAACCTTAAAAACCACTGTTTGTCGTTTGCGGTACTGTAAGAACATAAAAAAACCTGGACCCGGTGCAGCTTTTTTTTTTTTAAAGATGAAATTAAAAAAGGCTGACCCTGTTGTATGTGTCGATGTCGGTTCATGTTATAAAACAAAAACAACAAAAAAACAAAACCCAAACAGTGTTCATGCCATCACAACGGTTTAATGACTCCCCAAGTCTGTGACTGTGACCCCCCCTTCACCCCCCTCCCGGGTGAATCGTGCCAAACTGTTACCACGACGACCAGCACTGAGCAATTCAGCCTTCCTCCTACAAGGTGGCTACTCGTCCATGAAGCAATGAATTGTGGGACCAGGCTTAAAAAAAAAAAAAAAAAAAGGGTGTGAAGGTCTTCCACAAGTTGATTTTTTTGTTTTAGTTTTTGTATAAAAATAAAAGAAAAAGAAGAAAAGGTATTTGGCACTTTATCACCCCTGTTGCATATATGTACATAATAAACATGTATTTTAATCTGCTGATGTCATATAATAAATATGATCAATGAAGTTGATGGATTGCCGTTGTCAGTTGCAGATATTTGGGAACTTTTCATGACATCTTCCTACTTTTATCAATTATTAAATATTAAATATGTCATTTAAAAAATCCTTAGTGGTTTCCAGGAAAGAAATGTGAGATTTGGTGTTAATTATTAGACTAATTACAATAATTCAAGACTAATCCATTTAATTGCTTGAGGGTTTTAGTCATGCCCTCAGACTGCTGGGGTCACTCTGTCCAACACGTTGTATAAAGTTTAATGAAAATCCATCTAGTAGTTAAAGAGAGATTTATGATCCCTGGAGGACCTCTGGCGCCATCATGAGGTTCGCATTTGTAATTTTGAGTGAAATGTTTTGGATGGATTGTTGTCAACTTTGGAGCCATCGTGCACGTCCTCCTGAGGATGAATAAGAAGATTTTCATGGCGGATATCTTGACTTCTCAAAGCAGGAAAATCACAGGCGGCTGCACTTTATTTAGGTGAACCAGTTCCAGTGTTCTGGTATCGAGCTCACTCATTGACTGGGAATACTGGGACATTGTTAATGTTGTTTACCCCTGTGCCTTTCCTGCTTTGACAGGTCAACATGTCTGCAGTGTGTTCACTCCTCATCCAGCAGGATCATCAGGTCAATACTTTGATTTATGACTAAATATACAACTAACATTTAGCCTCAGCTGAACTTTGTTTTCAGTGCTAATTAGCTAATATTAGCTGCTGTGGTCTCTCAGAGCTGATAAATGAGGCTTTAAACTTTTGTTGGTAGACAGAAGGTCAAGCTGAACATCCAAAAATTTGAAATAGTAAATCATAAATTGATATTAACTTGACTTTAAGTGGAACAAGTCTTTTGAAGAAATTCTTACTTTCCATGCAGATAAATACTGAATTAAAAAGTTATTTCCATGAAACTTCCTAATAAAATAGAGATTATGGACTCATAAAATGAATGACAGTAACTCGTAACATTTTCTATGTAATGGTATGACTGTTATCTACTCTTTAAATAGAAACTTGTAGTCCTACTAGTGTTTTCATATGTCCTGATACCTTAAATGATGAGTCCATTAAAAGAGAAATCAGAAACCAATTTTCTTAATTTACTGTTTTAGTTACTTTTTCAAGCAAACATTGACTAGCTCGAGATTCACTGAGCTTTTCTTGGCCGTCTATGAGAGTCAACAAGATATTTCAGTTTTAGACAATTACTTAAAGGACCAATATATAATATGTTTATTATATACTATTGTTCTAATTCCTAAAACAACTGATGTGTTATTAGACATGAAGTGAACATACTGGTTTCTGCGGCTATAATACTACAGCTGGTAAGTTCTCCTCTGTTGTGTCTGTTTTAGTTTTGGCCAGTGTGTGATTCGGCCCATCCAACCTGGCGCATCATTTTAACACATTTTGTTTTCCTGTGAGATCAGGTTGACGCCCATTTCAGCACCTCAGATTGCCAGATATGACGCACTGGCACATAAATGCAGCATGCTGCAACCATGGAGACAAACAAACTGGATCAACTGAGATCGATTTCACCAGACCTAAAACCTGTGAACTCTGTACAATATTTTCAATTTAGACTGCAGTACTTCTTTTCAACGTATACTGTCAGTGTTACATATTTCACCTTTAAATTTAGCAGGTTATATCAGTCGACTTGGGTTTTAATAAATTCTGATTCATATAAATGGATGAATGAATTTAGAAAATATTTGCAGATTAATCCAAAATAAAAAATAGTTGATAGTTGCAGAATTATCTTAATGTTAAAGTCTCTGAATGTCAGCGTCTGCCTTTGTGGTGTATGAAGAGTTTTGTCTCTTTAAGTCGACTCTGAAAACCTGAAAGACTGAAACAAGCTGAGTTTAGATTGAACTCTAATCACGGTCAGTTGAGGGTGATGAAATGTCCATAAAAAACGCATTTTTAGATTTGGATTCAGAATATTTGATGAAACAGAGTTTGAACTTTGGCATTTGTATTTATTGATGAAGTCATACTGACACATGGCAGAGCAACACATGACAGAAAATGACAGAAATGTGGCAAATAATCAGTTCTGCAGAATAAAACCTCTGATTAAAACCAAAGAGCAGAAGTTCAGTAACGGATGAGGTGAAGTTCAAGTTGCTCTGGGATCTAAAATAGCTTCATAAAGCTTCACAGACTACAGACTAAACACCGACCTGGTCATAAAACAATAACCGAGTTGACGATGTATTTATGAAAAATTCAAAGTTCAAAATCAAATAATAAGCTTCAATAAACCCTGCATCAGATTCATGGGACCATTATTTTGTCTCTTATAAAATGTTTTTACATCTTCGAATAGCAAGAATACAAAAAGGCTGCTCACACTCACACACACTCACTTCATAAAGAAACCTCATTCATAGCATAAATACACAGATTTGTAACGATGAGCTCAAAATATGGACTTTATCTCAGAATTATTATTATTTCTTTCACACAGATCTGGACATTAATCTTAAAAATGTTCTCAGATTTCTGGATTTTATTTCAATTAGAATTTATTTTCAGGTCTGCATATACAAATACAGCTTTGTTCATCCATAAACATACAAAAAAGAGCAAGATACTTAAATAGAGCCGCTCAAAACAGCACAATAACACAACTTAAAGTTTTTTCTGACAAAAAAAAAGTGAAGGCTAAAGCTGCATATATTATTATTATATTGGCTAACCCTTTTAATGTGTGTGAAAAGGGTTTCGGCAATTTTCCATCTTAAGGCACTTTGAAAATCTGTGATGTCACAACAGCATTAAAAGCAAATAAATACAAATATTCACTGGCAGATATTTTAATAGGCTGCATAGTCAAACTTTAACAACCAGCAGAAAGTTCGAGATTAAATTTGTCCATAACTGAACAAAATTTCCCAAAGTATCAAACAAAAAGACCCTTAATTTAATGTAAATTAAAACTATCAAACAAAAAAATGACCCAAAAAGGGAAAACTACACAAGAGTGCCGCATTTCTTTAAAATATTCTCTACTTTTCTTCTGTTGGCACTTTTTTCTTTTAGTTTCAGTTCTGACACAAAGGCGTTAAAATGCTGCGTTCTCATTGGACGGGTCAATGGTCCAAAGTGCAACAAATGATTCCACTGAAAGCACATCACAAGAGTACGTCCCCTTTAAAACAGGTTGTCTTAAAGGTTGTTTTAAAGGGGACATATCATGCACATTTCTGTCTATATTTATATTCTGGGGCTGTACTAGAATATATTTGATGATCTAAAGTTAAAAAATAAACAACAAACTTTAGTTAACTTATTCTGGTTCTTCATGCAGCCCCTCAGTTCAGCCTCTGTCTGAAATAAGCCAAAATGTACAACTTATTTGCTGCGGTCGGGATGTTTCTGGGCGTCAACCTTTGAGCAGTGGGGGTTTAGCCGCCAGCCAATAACAGTGTGCACAGTATGAGATCGGGACTCTAAATATATATATATATATATATATATAAACATAGTGATCAGGTTACATCTCTCTCTCTCTCCGTCTCTCTCCTCTGCTCTCTGTCTGTACAGAGCAGAGCAGAGAGGCCACAGCATTTTTCACATAAAATCCAGTAATGTTTCACCTTCCTGAGCGTTTTTATTTGTGCTTTTGAACGTAACCACCATGAAACAATCAGAAAATTATGTTTTATTTATCTGATTCACAACTTTCTTCTCACTAGCGCCGCTCTCTCTCTCTTCATTCACTCTCTAGCTCGGCTGAGGACCAACCAAAATCCTGCATAGTATACCTTTAAGGACATACTATACTTCCACATCTGTTCCTTTAAATGCCACTAAATATTACACACTGGATCTATAAATGATTTTTACCACCACCAATGTGATGATATTGCATCAGAACTGAAACTGAGAATGTTGTAACTACACATCTTTGTATAGTTTTATCGTAAATTTTACCTTTATCTTTTTTTTTTTTGGTTTGAATTTATTTTAAATTCACTTTCAATACATTTTCTTTTTGTTTGATTGTTGGGAGATTTTGTTAAACTGCTGAAACAAACAGTATTTAATCCCACAGGAGGCAGCGATCGCAGTAACATCACATTAAGACAACAGCAGAAGACTGAAAACCTGAATCAGACACGATCAGGGACGTACCGGACCCACCTGAACGGTCAAAGTCTCTTATCTTTTCATACGTGGAATACAGTTTACCCACCTTGTTTTTAGAGTAATGCAAGTCTTGAGATTACTTTTTGCCATGCATCTTACTCATTAGTTGTTTACCTTGTGAGGATCCAATGCAAATAAGTTTCCACATCTGTTTGTTGATCTTTTACATCGTATCTCAATGGGCTTCATTTAACTCTCTGTATTCAAAATCTAGATTTCCTGGTCTAGATCCTGCACAGGTGAAAGTTTTCTGAAGCAAAGTCTCTGGTGTTTTTTTTAGTGGTCAATCAAAGATGTCCAATCAGGGAAGTTGTCTACCTCTCCGGTCTCGTTCAGCTGTTGGTCTCCGTGTGTCAGTGTCAGCTTGAAGCGTAGACGCACGTTACGCTAAAGAAACGAGGACAGGAAGTCAACTCAGGGTTTATAGCAATGTAAATGTACTGCATACTGTAAAAGTCTGAGGCAGCACGGAGTTAGATCAGTCTATGAGTATATGAAAATGTGTTATTATGATGCAAATCCTCCAACTCACCTTCTGTGGATTAGCCAATAGGAGGACCTGAGAGATGGCAGGTGGAGGCAGAAGAGGGTTGTAAGGAGGTAGGATTGTCCCTGACGCAGGCTGAAGTTTCACCAACATCGTCTGCAGGTATTAAAACTGATAATTAACTGGATGTTTCAATGACAAACAGCTCGATGTAGCTTTTTGTAGATTAAACATTTTGCACACAGAATTATGTTTAATAGAACGGGAACGTGCATAACATGTCAAAAAAGAGAAACAACAAAAAGGAAACAGCAAAGTTAAAAGTGTGGCTGGAAAAGTGTTTGGAAAGTGTCAGAAATCTGCAGTGGAGACCTGGCTCCAGCAGGGGGCGCCACAGACACACAGGCGAATCTCATTGACAAGAGTTTTTGCACTATTCAATTAATTCAAAACTTTAAAGACGATTTTATCTCATTGGATACAATTTAAAACCTTAAAATGACAGAAAACCAGTAGTATAAAATTATAACTAATGTTTACCATCTGCAGCAGAAAAAGAAAAAGATCTGAAGACCTTTCTAAATAAAATTTAAGACTTTTTAGATCTGTCTCAGGCCTTTTTTTTAGGTAAATGAATTCACTGCTTTTTGAGAGTTTTCAAGACCTGCAGATACTTTGCATTTAACATCTTTTGGATGAATTTCAACACTTCAATCTACAGAAAAGAGCATCCATCCGGCAGCACCGATATCTGTCAGCTTTAACACTTGGGACACTACAGATGTGCCAGCTGCTATCTGGGCCAGATTTTAAATGTGTGTTTATATGATCAGAGTTTTTTTTTTTACCTTTGGAACAGCAGCTTGAAACAGGAAGTCTCTCACAGCGAGGGGTGAGGTGTTCACAGTGGAGATGACGGCTACAGCAACGTCGGGTTGACCCGATGGAGAGTCTTTGGCAAAATGGAGGGAGACGTGTACACCACCCTGATCGACTAAAGTGATTGGCTCCAGTTGACCTTTCAGAAACGAGAACGACACACACTTAAACGTAAAGTCAAAGGAGAAAGCTTCAAAACAGGCGGGTGATCCGGCTTTTCCTTCATTTATATTATAATTTCAAACACTGGGAACGTACTGGATTTGATGGTCTCCATTGGAACAAAGCTATTTTTCAGTGCATGTTGGCGACACAAGCCCTCCTCTGATTTCACTGGAGACCCAGACACTTCATTTGGGTGTTTCTGTGAGTTTGATGATGACCCCGAACTTGTAAACTGTTGATCTGGAGGAAGTGACCTGAAAAAAGAAAAGAGGTTAATAATTTTTAAGGACATAAAAAAGTGCAAAGAATGTCTAAATGTAGTTATAACCTGCTCTAAACAATCATTAAAGTAAAATGCATTGTGTATTTTGATTATGTGTGTTTCTAGGGTGCAATAAATTTACCTTCAGTATGTTAAAGAAGTGTTTTCAAACCTGATCTGAAGTATTAACATAAACTAAAACATTACATCTTAAAATTAGAGGCACTGATTCGTCTGTGTGACTTCAAAACAGTCAAATATACTGACAAACAGGCCAGCTGACAGTCTTGCCTGGGCCCGGGAAGAGATAATCTTAGATGGGCCCCCACGCACCCGGATTTCTCATTTTCCCTTGCTCTTCCTCTCCTCTCCTCAGTGTTGGGGAAGCTACTTTGCAAGCATACCTTGTAAAACTACATGTAGTTCAGCCTGACAGTAGTTTGACCAAACTACCCCTGGAGAAATGTAGTTTGTAAAACTACAGCTAAAAAAAGTAGCTTTAGCAACTACTTATACTCATTATACTCATTTAACTCAGCGTTAAATAAATCAACATGTGGTCTATATGAAACTAAATATAATAGCCTACAAAAAATTCACATGCCAGCAGAAATATGCCTCTCAACTCAGTTTTATTTTTTTAATGAAAAAAAGCTGACATGTTGGTCAACATACTGTAGGTTCACCATAGACATGCTGGGTAATATAAAGAGAAAATGAAAATCCTACCCCAATACCCACATGTAAATCAGAAATGTAAATCAGTCTGCAAAAAATTTAATAAAAAACCCAAAGAGGCAGACATATTCTAGATCGGTGTGTCTTGAACAACAATGTTGGCATGTCATGACATGATTCATGCCTTTTTTTATTTTTTTTTATTTAAAATAACATTTATATTATATAGGTCTTTTTTTTAATAAAAAATATTTCATGTGGAGGTGGTCGAGTCGTTAGAGCACATGCCATATACGCTGCTAAATAAAGGCGTCCATGCCAACAAAAATATTTCATGTTATTGACCAAAATTGTTTGTAAATTGAGTAGTTAAACTACAAAAAATGACCCAAAAAGTAGTTGAAATACTTGACGCAGCACAACATATGAATGTAGTTTAACTACCAGCAAGTTACAGCAAATTGTAGTTAAGCTATTATATATATATATGTAGTTCAACTACATGTAGTTTAAGTCTAACCAACACTGCCTCTCCTCTGCTCTTCCTACTCCTACTCTATCAGACTCGGTCATTTTAGTGGGCCATAGTGCAGGATCGCTGAAATACTTGGGTAAAGTTAGAAAGAGATTGGCAGATTCGAACTTCAGCGAGCGCTTAGGGACCGTCTACAAAGTGCAGTACCAAAGCGAAAAATATTCAATATCAGGTGACCATTGTTGTGTAGCATGATTTTGGTCATCCTAAAGTGTATAATATTAACGCTATTGACTATTTTTCACAATAAAATTCCCCAAAAATATACAATTTTTCTCCCCCCTGAAATAACTGTTGTAGTATGATTATCAGGTGACCATTGTTGTGTATCATGATTTTGGTGAGTATACAGTGTATAATATTAACGCTATTGACGATTTTTCACAATAAAATTCCCCAAAAATATGCAAAAAGATTCTTTTTTATGAAATGACTGTTGTAGTATGATTATCAGGTGACCCTTGTTGTGTAGCATGATTTTGGTCATCCTACAGTGTATAATATTAACGCTACTGACGATTTTTCACAATAAAATTCCCCAAAAATATGCAAAAAGTTTTTTTTGTGAAAAGACTGTTGTAGTATGATTATCAGGTGACCCTTGTTGTGTAGCATGATTTTGGTCAGTATACAGTGTATAATATTAACGCTATTGACGATTTTTCACAATAAAATTCCCCAAAAATATGCAAAAAGATTTTTTTCTGAAATGACTGTTGTAGTATGATTATCAGGTGACCCTTGTTGTGTAGCATGATTTTGGTCATCCTACAGTGTATAATATTAACGCTATTGACGATATTTCAAAATAAAATTCCCCAAAATATGCAAACTTTTTTTTTCCTGAAATGACTGTTGTAGTATGATTATCAGGTGACCCTTGTTGTGTAGCATGATTTTGGTCATCCTACAGTGTATAATATTAACGCTATTGATGATATTTCACAATAAAATTCCCCAAAAATATGCAAAAAGATTTTTTTCTGAAATGACTGTTGTAGTATGATTATCAGGTGACCATTGTTGTGTAGCATGATTTTGGTGAGTATACAGTGTATAATATTAACGCTATTGACGATTTTTCACAATAATATTCCCCATAAATATGAAAAAATATTTTTTTTTTTCTGAAATGACTGTTGTAGTATGATTATCAGGTGACCCTTGTTGTGTATCATGATTTTGGTCATCCTACAGTGTATAATATTAACGCTATTGATGATATTTCACAATAAAATTCCCCAAAAATATGCAATTTTTTTTTTCTGAAATGACTGTTGTAGTATGATTATCAGGTGACCATTGTTGTGTAGCATGATTTTGGTGAGTATACAGTGTATAATATTAACGCTATTGACGATTTTTCACAATAAAATTCCCCAAAAATATGCAAAAAGATTTTTTTCTGAAATGACTGTTGTAGTATGATTATCAGGTGACCCTTGTTGTGTAGCATGATTTTGGTGAGTATACAGTGTATAATATTAACGCTATTGACGATTTTTCACAATAAAATTCCCCAAAAATATGCAAAAAGATTCTTTTTTATGAAATGACTGTTGTAGTATGATTATCAGGTGACCATTGTTGTGTAGCATGATTTTGGTGAGTATACAGTGTATAATATTAACGCTATTGACGATTTTTCACAATAAAATTCCCCAAAAATATGCAAAAAGATTTTTTTCTGAAATGACTGTTGTAGTATGATTATCAGGTGACCCTTGTTGTGTAGCATGATTTTGGTCATCCTACAGTGTATAATATTAACGCTATTGACGATTTTTCATAATAAAATTCCCCAAAAATATGCAAAAAGATTCTTTTTTATGAAATGACTGTTGTAGTATGATTATCAGGTGACCCTTGTTGTGTATCATGATTTTGGTCATCCTACAGTGTATAATATTAACGCTATTGACGATTTTTCACAATAAAATTACCCAAAAATAAACAAAAACACATTTTTTCTGAAATAACTGTTGTAGTATGATTATCAGGTGACCCTTGTTGTGTAGCATGATTTTGGTCATCCTACAGTGTATAATATTAACGCTATTGACGATTTTTCATAATAAAATTCCCCAAAAATATGCAAACTTTTTTTTCCCCTGAAATAACTGTTGTAGTACGATTATCAGGTGACCCTTGTTGTGTATCATGATTTTGGTGAGTATACAGTGTATAATATTAACGCTATTGACGACTTTTCAAAATAAAATTCCCCAAAAATATGCAAACTTTTTTTCACCCTGAAATAACTGTTGTAGTATGATTATCAGGTGACCCTTGTTGTGTATCATGATTTTGGTGAGTATACAGTGTATAATATTAACGCTATTGATGATTTTTCACAATAAAATTCCCCAAAAATATGCAAAAAGATTCTTTTTTCTGAAATGACTGTTGTAGTATGATTATCAGGTGACCCTTGTTGTGTATCATGATTTTGGTCATCCTACAGTGTATAATATTAACGCTATTGACGATTTTTCACAATAAAATTCCCCGAAAATATGCAAAAAAAAAAAATTTTCTGAAATGACTGTTGTAGTATGATTATCAGGTGACCCTTGTTGTGTAGCATGATTTTGGTCATCCTACAGTGTATAATATTAACGCTATTGACGATTTTTCATAATAAAATTCCCCAAAAATATGCAAACTTTTTTTTCCCCTGAAATAACTGTTGTAGTATGATTATCAGGTGACCATTGTTGTGTAGCATGATTTTGGTGAGTATACAGTGTATAATATTAACGCTATTGACGATTTTTCACAATAAAATTCCCCAAAAATATGCAAAAAGATTTTTTTCTGAAATGACTGTTGTAGTATGATTATCAGGTGACCATTGTTGTGTGGAGTGAAATTGGTCATCCTACAGTGTATAGTATTAACGCTATTGATGATATTTCAAAATAAAATTCCCCAAAATATGCAAAAAAAAATTCGTGAAATAACTGTTGTAGTATGATTATCAGGTGACCCTTGTTGTGTAGCATGATTTTGGTGAGTATACAGTGTATAATATTAACGCTATTGACGATTTTTCACAATAAAATTCCCCAAAAATATGCAAAAAGATTTTTTTTAATGAAATGACTGTTGTAGTATGATTATCAGGTGACCCTTGTTGTGTATCATGAATTTGGTCATCCTACAGTGTATAAAATTAACGCTATTGACGATTTTTTAATATAAAAAATCTCAAATTATATCAAAACTAGTGATAGATGATGATGTGGAGTGAAATTTGGTGAGACTACAGTGAATAAAAGAGATATTGAATATTTTTTGCTTTGGTACTGCACTTTGTAAACGGTCCCTAAGCGCTCGCCTCTCCGCCCGCAGCGCATAGAGAGCAATATATTTCCTGCAGCCTGGAGGACGACTCGTTTTGGCGAAAATTAGTTTGTAGTCAATAGTCTACCTTACTACGATAGGAAAGAGACATTTTTTATGTTTTAACAATGTTTCGTTTGTGAGCTATTGATCGCTGAAGTTCGAATCTGCCAATCTCTTTCTAACTTTACCTAAGTTGCTGAAATTAAATGTCTGATCAGTCTCTGATCCATCCTGCTCAGACTCTCTGTGCGGGGCAGCTCTCCCGCATCACTCTCTCGGTCACCTGACTGCAGCTGAATCTCTCTCCTCTCTGACGGAGCTACCAAACTCAACTTGTTTCTGTCAAAGATAACGTGTTGTGTGTCAGGCTTTTATACAAGCTAATGGACGTTAACATTAGAGCTGACCTGTTAGGTTACGTTACAAGGCTGCCGGTAAACGTTGGCGGCGCTGTTTCTTACCTTGCTCTACGTTGACTTTACTAGTTCCAGCTTCACCGTCACCACCTTTTTTTAAAGTATATTTGTTTAGAAAATCTCTAAGGCCTCTATTTTCCTCTTATCTTTTCTTTACTTTTCTGAGCACCGGACTTGGTTCTACCGGACATTTTTAGCGTACTGAACTTCAAATGACAACATCAAATTTTGATCAGTGGCCAAACCATTTTTGTGTTGGGGGTGGGGGGGGGGGGTTCTTGACCACTATTTCAAGAGCGATTAGGAAGAAAACAATTAAAAGCTTTTATGTAACTCAATTATTACACATCTTTTCCACAGATAGGCCTATTTTGAAACATTATTCCATAATTTAATGTGGGCCCAGTTCTGGCCCCCCCCCCCCTGCCCTGGGCCCGGGACAACAGACCCGTTTGTCCCCCCCTATCGGCGGGCGTGCTGACAAATATCAGCTTTAAAACTCTCATTAGTGTGTCTTTGTATGTGTGTGAAGGTTGTTTTTTGTGATCCGTCTTGTGATCTTTCATTTATGTAATTTATTCTCAGGTCTCTCTTATAAAACAGTTCTTGATCTCAATGAAATGAAGGAGGAAATAAATATGTGCATCTCCCAGCTCAATGGTGACTGCACATTGAAACAGGAGACTATAAAACTGATGCACATCATGTCTTTCAGGTGTTTTTTTCTCCATCCTTACCATATTTCCATCCCATTAGATGAGGCACCGTTTCCCCCGCACCCACGGGCTCTCAGCACAGGGCCTCTTCCTCCAAACTGCTCAGCATTCATTATCTGAACGTCATCATTAAGCTGTCAATAAAGAATACACCATTTCACACACTTTTCCAAATAAAACCACCTTTAAACCTTTAATATTTAACTTTAGATCGAAGTCTCACCTGCATTAGTTCCTCAAAATACGACTTTGGACTCTCTTGGCTGCGTTTTGAGTCCAGATTATGGAAATCTGTAATTACAGGACGACACGGGATTACACAATGAAACATATTCTTCAATTCTACAGAGAATAAATTAGAAAAAATGGGACATGGATGTGGGGGGATACCTAATTCTGTAAAGTCCTGGTCAGCTGCTGGGAGGAAGGGGTTGTCCAGAGAAGAGGAGAAAGCATGTGAAGAGGATTGGAAGGTCGGTGGTGGCGGTGAATCAGTGTTTCTGTGTGTTTGCGGCGAGTCCAGAGCCGACAAGTCGATGAGGTGGTAGCTCTTAATCTCTCTGGGACTTGTAGGAGCTAAAATAAGAAGGAACGGGGTCAAATACAAGCAGAACAGAGCAGTACCAAACAGATAATGTGAACAAAATCAGGCATTTTGGAAGCAAATCATTACATTTATTGGTCACTTCTTCTTCTTCTTCACTTTTACTTCTTTCACTTCGTCCGTTACACACTCCTTTCCCAACCCGCTCTTTGTAGACGGTTACTGCGAGTGTCAGCTCGTCGTTAGCCGCCAAGATTCGGGCCAGAGCTGCATCGTCGTCCACCGTGTCGCTGGCCAGGCGGAACAGACTGGGCCTCAGCCGATCACAGCGCTCGTACAGCGCCTGCAGCAGAGAGAGCGAAAGGTCAAATGTCAGCATGGCGGCATTTATATCTCACTTCCACACAAACACATTCGCTAGCAGAACAAATATTTGTAGGTTAGCTAATTTCCTGGTCTCAAATGTCACACCTCTAGAAATGTATTTACAGTACACAATATTTGTTTTACTGCAAAAGTCAAAAGACAAAAAAAAGGCTACCACAAATTTATTTTTATTATTCTTTAATCTATCTACTACTTTCTAAATCAATCAGTTAATGGTTTTGTCTATACATTTAAAGAAAAGTGAAAAACACCAGTAACAATGTCTCAGAGCCCAAGACCGGTTTTTTAAATTGTTTTGTCCAATAAACAGTTGAAAACCCAAAGATGTTTAATGTACTATAATTTCCATTTTTGGCTAAAAATAACTTGATTAATCTCCTGTCAATTTATCAACTCATCTTTTCAGCTGCACATTAAAAGTCTACACATAACGGTTTTAACTTCCCAGAGTAGGACTATAAGTCTAAGTAGTTAATATAACTATATATAATATTAATAACAATGGTAAAAATCCAGCAACAGACTCAATGCTAACAATACTAAATGTTGATTTCTTCACTGAACTCCTGAACTGAAATTCATGCAAATACCTCATACACTTTCAAAGGTCACAACACAAAAGGGAATTATTATCAGTTATTAAATCTAAAATCATTCTGATTTTCAGGTCAAAAGGCATCTAGAAATCTAGCTAAAGACTTGCTAAATGCTAAATGTGCTTGAAGATCGTCATTTTAGGTCTAAGTGACTAATGGGGAAATCTGTCCAGTGTTGAGTGAGAGCACCGCAAGACGAGCTCCAATGTAACCTTTCGGGCAATTATGCTCCATTGATGTACATCCAGCCGCCTGTGGGAGCACTATGGCTGACTGCAAAGGGATCTATACCCAGGGCACATCGGTTTGTTTACGTCTGAGACTGTGATTAGCTCAGCGTCTTTTCATGCTGGAGAATTAACATTAGTCACACAGTTACCTGTTGAAATCACATCATTTAATCTGTTGTAATTCAAATCGAAAAATCTCAAAAGTTGATTTTTTTCTCGCAGAAATGATTTATAACTTCCTCTTTTGTTAATCATCTTGATTTACAGGATGTATTTAAAGATTTATCTTGTGAACCATTATGAGGGTCAGGGACACCAGATTGGAAAAACACTGATTGATGTATTAAATTTAAATGTTAATGTTTTAACCTGCAAATTACTGAATATATGTTTACTGGTTCAGTCCAATCCCAGTGAGGTGAATCAAGTGTCGACCTGTTCTATAGGCAGCCAGTAGAGGGTGATAGAGAGGCATTAATCACAGCACTGGACTCAACAATCATCCAACCCTGTGGTCAGCTGGTGTATTGTTTATTTGGCTTTATCAGATCATTTTAATACCTTCAAGTCATCACTCGGCTGTAGCGACGGTCCTGTGATGCTGTGCTGGTTCAGCATCTCTCTGAGCTGCTTACTGTTGCTCTCCACCTCCTGCAGAGTAGATTCACGCTTTGACACTTTCTCTGCTTTCTCCTGCTCCTAAAACACACATACACACACAAAAATGTAAACCCAATTCATACAGTTATAAATATATGTATGAGATGATGTCTACCTCCATCACATGCACAATCTCACCTCTTTGATTGTGTTTTTAATGAGTCTGTTGGCAGTTTCCAGATCTTCAAGACGTTGACTTTTCAGTAATCTGGCTAAAAGCTGCAGAGAGACAAACACATATAATCAGTTCATATGTGTGTGTTTTTATTAATTGATGTCATTTTAAACACACACACACACACACACACACACACACACACACACACACACACACACACACACACACACACACACACACACACACACACACACACACACACACACACACACACACTCACTTTGGCCTTCTCCTCCTGGTCAAACACTGAGTTTGTCGTTCTTTCCGGCGGAGGAGCCATTATAACTGCATCTGGTAGTTTGGGATCTTTCTTTATAATGCCTGAAACAACAACAACAACAAGTGTAAGATGGTTTGAATCTTGAGAAAAAGACAAATTATCAAAAGAATTCATATTACACCTTAATATACAGTATCTAAACTAAACATCAGGCTAATCTCAGATTTTAAACACACAGACTATAATGTTATATTGCCATGCTGCATCCAGACCTTGTTTCTTGAGCATGGAGTAGGCTTCCTGGATCTTGGGTTCTTCTTTAAGCCAGAGCGTCCAGCCATAAAGAACCTCTGTCACTCGGTCTTTTACTTTCTGGGTGGTCCACGCACCGAAATACTGCTCAGAAAAGATGGACAAAGTCAGCAAGAGGAAGTCGCTTTTATATTGCTAATACATTTCTGAGATTTAAGCTCTGATATTATAACTAATGTAAATCATTTTCTTGTTTTTAATGGAAATCATGAAACTGTCTGTAATCATTTTATATGTTGTTTATGAGTTTTGTTGTGTGGTGATACAGTTTCGTGTTTCTGGTAACTGCTTTGTTCTTTATTTTAACCGCAGCTTTGTAGATATCTGGTGGTTGTTAAGTTGTGGTGCTAAAACCAAAATAAAACTGAACACTAAAACCGAATCAAACACAACTCCTGAAGATAAAATAAACAATAAATTCAATCAAATTATACATTTGTTGCAGCTATTAACATGTTTGTCTCACACTAGATATACTTCTAGACATGTAATGTGTACTATTGTTGAACTTTGGGCATTAGACAATTATTATGTTTGCTATCAGAGTCGATGACATCAATTAAGCGGCCTTAGTACACACACGACTACGAACTTTATGTTGTTTTTTCAGTTCTCTTTTCTGCATTAAAGCGTGTCATTGCTTTTTAGATACATGCTAATGCCAGCCTGCAACCTACTTTACATACAATGACAATGTTAACATGTTTATATGTAGCAGCAACAGTATTCACAGTCTTGCCTGGACACAGACAGTACATGTTGTAATAACATAAAAATGTCACCATTAACACACCTGTGAACCATCACATCCAACATGTTTTGTGTTATTATATTTGCACATCACATGTACTGTTTACACTGTCAACATTTGCACATTCCAGGTCAAGCACTCTATAAAAAGTGCTCTATAAATAAACTTCATTATGGTTATTATCTGACGTTTTTAATTCCTTGTATGTAGAAATTTAGCAATAAAGCTGTTTTTGATTCTTATATTTGGCTAATCATCACTAAACATGCTGCTTTAAAAACAGACTGACTCTGTTTACCTTTGGTGTTAAGACTTTGATGAGCTCATTCAGAAAGCGAAACTTAGCAGCCTCTACGTGGAACCTCTTGCCACAGTTGTTCATACAGGCCTCGAGAACCTGAAAAGTGAAGTAGAGAAAACTATTATGTACAAAAGCTTCGTAAACAAGTGGAAATGAAAAAAAAAAGAAGAAAGATTTCCTTTTGTTCTCTTGTAAACCAATAGAAACGGAACTGATTTGTCACAGCCCCTTTGTGGTTAACCACCTCGACATGTCACATGTTACGAAGCACATGAACCATAGAGAAGCGTCTCCAAGGTGCACGTTAAAGTGAAACGCTGCAGCTCTCGTAAAGACGTAAAGACAACAAACTGTGTTTCTGCTGGATCGGATTCAATTGAAGATTAAATCCCTCGTGTCACTCGGCTCATGTGATAAAAATTAGTCACAGCTATTATTCACAGACGGTCATCCCCCCACTGTTACAACAGACCTTTGAACCTTTGAAGACCCTGTGATAAATGTTAAGAATAAGCCATGAGAAACAGAGTTAAATAGACACAGAAGTATATTTTATGACTGCATAAAGATACTATAGCTACTGTTTGATTGAATGATTGAAGATTGAATAATAGTTTTTTGTCATTTTTAAACGTCCTGTTGTTCCTCCTGGGTCAATTTAGACTGTTTATAAAGCATAAAGTTTAAATTATCACCCAATTCTGTGTTGGACCTTTTTAGCCAACTTTATTCCAACATATTACCATGAAGTTTACACTTATTTTTGGAAATGGTGTTCAATATGCCTCAGTTTAAAAAAAAAGCTGACATTATGAATTATTATATCAAATTAAATCAGATGAAAATATGTTGATGTGTTATCACAGACTGGTTTATGTCAGTTTAGTCAGGATCCTGTTTTGGAACCATTTCGAATGTTTGAATGGCAGCACATAATCACTCCTGTTGTCCTCCTGGGTCAAAATTGCCCCGTCCTGGTTTGACTGTTTATAAAACATAAAGTACAAATCATCTCCCAATTTAATGAAAGTAGTGATAATTATACTTGCAAATGTTGTATGTAACCATCCATGTAGGCCGTTAGATGAAATAGATGGGTCAAATTTGATCAGAGGACAACAGGAGGGTTAAGCAAAAATGCCAAAATCATCGCTAATTGTAGCATCTAAATGTGACAAATTCAGGTTTGTGCTTCATTCTGCAGGTAGGTGCTGATCCCACATGAATATCAACATTTCTCTGCTAAATGTCTGCATCTGTTCTAGAGAAATACTCTGCTGTGATAGGCTGAGCTGTGTGAGAAATGTAAGTGCTGGAAGTCCAATGAGACCAAAAATATACTTAAAACTAACAATTACTTTAACAACTTCTTCCTTAAGTATATAAACATTTTAAGTGATAAAAGTACGGCACAACGTGTTACTGGTAGCTTCATGGATGAAAATACTGACATTTTAACAATAGTATTATCATCGGTGTGTCATATGTGAAGCTGAAGAGTCTGATTACTTACAGTGAGAGCTTGCAGCGCCTCTTTTTCTTGGGGGGACTGGATTTTATGACCGAGAAGACGAATGGCTATCTGTGGGCTGAAACACACAGAATTAAAAAGAGGTACAGAGCTTCAACACATAAGCATGCTTGACTACTGCTGATAGAAATGGTTGAAAACCTGCTAAACAGGATTTTTATCATTGCTCTGACTTTTTTCCTCCATGTTTGTCCCGTGCTGGCTGTGCACTTCAGGAAAATATAACTCTGATTGGTGCAGCTTTCCAAGCAACAGAAATCCATCATGGTGTTAAATGTACTGCTGTAATACATTCATAAAACAAGAGAAAAAGGTGTTGCAAGGGTGAAAGGAGCAGTAGAGTTTCTCCTCACTCTTGCACGATGCAGTAACTGAGAAATATCACAACATGGATGTGAAGCAACTCTTTCTCAAACTCTTGAAATAACTTCCAGAAGCAACTGGACTCCCCTGATAACTTAAATTGGTGTTCAATTGTTCATCATCAGGAGATCCATATAGTGTGCAAGCTGAAATCAATAAATCGATTAGTCATTCATCAGAAAATTAATTGGGAGCAATTTTGATAACTGACTAATAATTTCAAATTTTTTTCACAGCAAATGTGCCACATTTACACTGTTAAAAGTGACTATTTTAATGCTTTTATGTTTTTGTGTTTTTGAGTTTTGGTTGAATAAAACAAAACCTTTGGGAAATTTTCTTTTGGGGGAAATTATGATGTCATTTGACTAACTCAGGAAGTTAATTGCAGCCCTATTAAAATGCAGATTTGTGTTCTGTTTACCCGTCAGTCTCCTGGTTGACGAGCTGGTAGAAGCCCTGGATGCAGTCCCATCGGTCCTCCTGGTTGTTTGGGTTTGTGGCCTGATCTGAAACAATTAGACCAGAGAAACCAAATATGCAAAATAAGAAAAAATATGGATTTTAACAAGGAAGTGAAAATAGACAGATCTGCCAGCATTTCAGTATATGATGCATGGTGCGTAATGTAGTATAGGGCTGCAACTGGTGGTTACTTTATTAATGAATTAATCTGTTGAATGCTTTTTAGAACTTTTGTCTATAAAATGCCACAAAAAAATCATCAAATTGTTTGTTTTGGCTGTTGGTCACAATTATCAAGTGACCAAAATTGATTTGTTTTTATTCCAAGTGCAATCAACATTTAAACTAGTCTTGCTCCGTGGTATTTTATAGTATATTTTAGGTATTTTGTTACCACATTAACTCTACATTTTACATATTCTTGCATTTTTTATGATTTGCTCACACTCTGTTGGACAATAAAGTTATACTAGACTATACTTATACTTAGACTATTCTGTACCAGTCAATCAACTACTAATGTACAATACTTTTATTATCGTTTTGAGTTACTGATGTTTCATTCAAGTCTTTATATTTTTGGCTGACTTTAAGACTTTAATCTCACTGCATTTCAGAGGAAGACTTTGCTGTTTTCACCACTTCATTTTTCTGACCGATGGAGTAACTACTTTGAATACACTGAACATGAGATAAACTTAAATTAAATACAACATTTGTCAGGTCTAAATCTTATCTTGTATCTCTAAAAAGTGATTGCTTCATTTCATTTAAAGAATACATATGTTGACTTTATGGCTGCACACTTCTGACCGCACTGGAGAGCTCCTTCAGTTACAGACTGCTTCACCCAAAGTGTGTGAAAGAGTGATATCGCAGGTCCTTCCTTCCTGCAGCTGTCAGACTGTACAACCAGCACTGATCCCTGTAAACCTCACACACACCTCCAACCTGGACAATATCACAAACTGCACCTAATGTTCACTACTGTGCAATATCAGTATTTCAGGTATACTACTAATTTCAGCTCAACTGTGCAATATGTATAGATATGTTTTCAAACTCAGGTATATTATCACTCAACATCAATATTACTCTTGTACATAATGTTACGATTATTATATTTTATATACTACTATTGTTTTTACTGCTTTTGTGCTTATTATTTATTGTTCTTTATTATTTTTTATTGATGCTGTTCTATCTTTACTGTCTACTTTGCTGCTACAATACTGTAAATTTCCCCATGGTGGGACTAATGAAGGAATATCTTATCTTAACCCTTACATACTGTTCAGGGTTGAATTTGACCCATTTTTACATTTGACAGTTGTAAAAACACCCTACACACATTTATTTTAGCCAGACTTTCCCAATATGACCTACAGTATATACAAATAGAAATAAAGTGCATCTTTATTTTGTGTGTGCATGCTGATACACATTTGTATATATGCAAATGCAAAAGTTTGGCATGTATATATTTTTAAAAAAATCAATAAATCAGCTTTAAAACATACAGTTGTATTAATCATAGTCTATAAAATGTTAAATTTATGAATGTGAATTGGTGTAGAGACTAATTGCACATCAGAATATGAACAGTATGTAAGGGTTAAGATGTTCAGAAAGGCAAAGAGGATGTTGATTTCTTTCCACCTTGCATGCAAAAGGCACATGCATGTCTACAGTACCTTCAACTACTATCTGAATGAAGATTACAAAAAATTGGGGATATGAAGATTTGTAGGTCACAATTATGGCACTAATGTTGTTTTACACCTTCTACAACTAGTACTTTTAACATTATAAACACATTTAACTGCTTTAAAATGTTAACTTTTTTGGGTAAGCACAGATATTTTACCACTAACAGTACACTTTACCATCATTGTATTGATAATTTATACCTTAATAATATATGCAAAAACTTCAACATCTAAAAAACTTCTTGTAAACGCTCCTCTACAATGCGCGAGCACGAAATTAACGCACGACGGACACGCGCACGCGATAGGCAACTTCCTGTTCCAGCTGTTACTTTCTGCTCCAAAACACTAAAAACTTAAATTTTTAAGAGCTATAAGAAATATAAGAAATACAATAAAGAAAAATAATAGAGTTAAGCCGCAAAAACAAAGTATTAACACTTTAAAATTACGTAAAAGAGACGTAAGTTGACGCTGCAACTGACAGCGCTGTGAGACGTTCACGGACACTCAAATAAAAAACTCAACAACAAAAAAAAAACACAAAAAAACAAATCGAGCATCTCTATATTCCTTGTTTACTTACTGAGCCATGACTCGTAAGTTTCCTGGCTGTCACCGGTCGCCATTGCCGCCCTTCTGCTGCAGGATCCTGGGTGGTGTTTTTTTTGTTTTTTAGGTGCTGATGTGTGCGTCTGTCTCTGGAGGGAAGAGCAGCTGTCAAAGTGCCGCCTGCAGCCTGGCGACATGTGACACTCACACACCCAGTCACACTCCTGACACACTAACCAATTTATGTCACACCCCCGTCCTCCTCCTCCCCCCAATGTGGTGACAGCACCTGACACACTGACCACAGTTAAAAACACACACAGGGCAAAGCTGTAAACTATATATCCTTTATCAAAAAATGTAAGAAGTGGAGCTTATATTAACCCTTACATACTTTTCACGGTCACATTTGACCCATTTTTACATTGAAGAGCTGTAAAAACATCCTATGCACATTTCCTTTTGCTGTTCTTTTCCTAATGTGACCCACAGTATACAAAAATGGAAATAAAATGCATCTTTTTTTATGTACAATGCACATTGCTTACCAGTTTTTTTGGTTTTGTTTCCTTTTTTGACTGCATGTATGCTGGCATGAATAAGTGCATGGTCTGTTTGCTGTACAGAGTATATGAGTGATGGTTGGAGTCCGGTCTTGAGCGCACCTGAATTTCGTTGTATGTTCTGTATAATGACAATAAAGTAATCTTTAATCTTTAAAATGTTGACTATAAATGAAATAGTAGTTATGAGGATTTCTTTTTATGGTGTAGCAGTGAAGACTTTCAATAAAATACATTTAAATAATTATTGCTATGTTATATTTTCATGTCTTACGTAAAATAGGACATGATATTGTGTGAAAATAGTGGTGTATAAATACAAAAATACACTCTCTGCTCTCTGAAACATTAATCAAGGTTTAATCATGAGTCAGATCGACTATTGATGCTTTTTATGAGGGGATTCTTAGACCAGGTCAAAACTGACCCAGAACATACTGCTACTGTAGAATAGGAACAGTATGTAAGGGTTTAAAAACACAGGGCTAAACTGTAAATCAAAGTCCTTTATCCAAAAGTGGAGCTTATATTTAAAGAGCTTATGCCAGTGCTTGTGCTTCCCTTGAGTATGTCCATGTTGTACTTAATTATATATATATATATATATTTTTTTTTTTTCTATTTGTGAAAAATTAGCACTTAATAAAACATGCAGGGTTATAGATAGGTGACAACTGTCTACACTCACTGGCCTCTTTATTAAGTACACCTGTGCAATGTAATGCAATCCAATACAACATCTGCATTTAAAAAAATTAACTATACTATTCTTTCCGGATCAATTAAGTAATGCAGCATATCAAGATCTCAAAAAAATCCTGCATGTATTACTTTTTTGTAATATGCTTTTTTTCTTTATTTAAACTGAATAAAACTGAATAAATTCTACATTTATAAAGTTTATACATTTTCAGTTTTTGTTGACATTGTCAAAGTGATAATTCTGCTTTATGTTTATTATTGAGGTGATAGAGGGTGATGGTGGTGTACTAGGGTGCATTATACTGAATGGTGTTCCAAATATTTTGTCCACTCAATTAACATATATGAAGGTGGCATATGTGAAATATTGGGTATAATTTATAAACAAAAAATCTTATGTTAAATTCAACTCAAAGCTTTAAATCTTCAATATAATAGTGATGATTTGACAGTGGGACAGCTTGGCAGCAACTGTCAGTAAAGTTTAGCATCCGCATATACGTTAATGAGTAAGAACCACCCTTAATCATTAACTCTTACTTTTCTCAAAATCACACAGTGGAACGATATTTGTCTCCTTTAAGCATGGCTGGCTTAAAGCTTAAAATGCTGTTTCATGTTTGGTCTGGAAGCCTTTTATGAAAACATCTGCATGTTGAGGTTCGTTAACTGAATTTCTCAAGTAAAACATTTGCATAAAAATACCGAGGTACTTCCCATCCTTGGTTATCACCTGGTCCTTCAAAGTCTGAAGAAGCACCGAATAAACACAAGCACTGAATAAAAAATAAATAAATAACAAGAGAGCATGTGCGCAAATCATAGTTTCCATCTTTTATAAAATATTTGTAATAGTTCAAGTATTATTCAAGTGTCATTCAGCTTATATCAGTGGGATAAAGTTCAATGTGGTTGTGTCCCACTTCATTTAGGCAGAATCACCATGTCATGCTGTCTGTGGTTAAGCGTGTCTCTCTAAACAGACAGCAGCTCTCGTCCTCAGGTTTCCATCAGAGTTGAGGTGACATGAGGTGACGTGGTGGCAGGCTGTCTGGTCGTTAACTCGTCTCTGAAAGCTGCAGAAGTTTCTGGAATCGATGGCTGATCTCTGCAGGTCCCAGAGACACCATCATCTCAGCCACACTGGGACCTTGCTGCAAGTCAGATGAGAACAGAGGATCAGCAAAATAATGCAATCAGTCATGATAAAAAGCATCAGAATGAATTTCCTCTTTCTGCAGGGTAACTCTGGTGACTGACTGACAGTGGATTAACTTGGCCTTTGGTCTTTACGATCATTGTAAAAAAGAATCATGTGCTATTTTAACATGCTATTTTAGAGTTTAGCTTAGTCATGTCATGGACAGAAATAATATTTTTTTAAAGACACGCAATTGCAACAGACTAGAAAGGATCTTTGAGTCTTTCGTTGTGATTATTACAGACAAAAATGATTGAATTTTCCGTGTTGCAGTTTGCAAGTTGTTCCTGTTTTTAAAAATAGAAATACAGTGATGTTTGAAAATGCAAGTAAGTTGTGAAATATGACTGTGCAGTGTTAGCAGTTGAAATGCTTTAGTGCAGATACTGTAAGTGTTCTTCAGGCAGCTGTAAAAATAACTATGCAAACATCAGCCTCAGAAGTACAAACATGGTAGTCTTTGCTTGAGTGGTTTTTTTTAGTCAGAGTTGAGTCAATCACAGAGAGACAAACTTTGAAGGAGAAAAGGTCTCTTTAGTGTTTTTTCAGTTTGTGCTGTGATTTGACTTTACTCATATTAATGCTTCAAGGTTGGAGAATTCATCTATCTACAGTAATGCTGGAAAGGTGTGATGAATGACGAGCATTTTTACATTTTGATGACTTCATGCATAAATGTTGTTTCAAAATCTTAAGAAAACATGTTGAATTAATGTTTACATTTGTGCAAATGGAAGATCACAAATTGGTGGAGGTGCTGCTTATAGAAAAAGCCTTAACAACATTTAATTGCTAAAGCCTGATGCAGAATAAATGACTTTCGCCATCATTTGCCTGTTCCAGACAAAAACAACCCCTCTGCAACATTACAACATCAGCAGTTTTACTTGTTGCAAAAGGTCATGTCGGTCAAAACTGCAACTGACCTGCAACACGTGTTACCACCTTTTTCAAATAGTTTAGATTTTAAAGTAGCAAAAAAATAAAACGGAGAGGAGCAGTAACCAATGAGAGCATGACAGAAAACCTTGAGTAGGAGGGAGGCACCGGACACACAAACACAAAGTGCTCTTGACCGTACTAATCCTTTAACTGGTCTTTTAATTAAACACATCAGCTGAGATGAGCTGCGTAGGTTGTGCATCCGCCCCTCCCCCCAGAAGAAAAATGTCTTGTTGATGTCTGTGCCTCTCTCTCTCTCTCTCTCTCTCTCTCTCCCTCGCCTTTTTCTTTCTCTTTTTCTCCCTTTTCTCCTTTCTCTCCCTCTCTCACAACCCCAACCGGTCACCTCGAGCCCGGTTCTGCTTGATGTTGAAGAATACAGTCTAGACTTGCTCCATGTGAAAAGTGCCTTGAGATGACTTTTGTTGTGACAGCAATTGTTAGATCATGAAACCTCTACTACCTTTATGGACAAAATAAAAAAATATTAAAAAAGGCTGTATATTTGAGGGAGTCCATTGTGTTGACAATAAAACAGGAGCTAAATTACTCAGAAAAGATGTGATGATGCCAGGTGATGTCAGACTCCGCTCAAGCAGATGATTGTTATTGATCCGGCTCACACGTCACACAATCACTTAATCAGCAGGCAATCAAAAAGCAGCACGTCTGACAAGTTAAAGTCAAACATCTCATCAAGTCTCACTCAGCTGGGGATGTGTGATGAAACACACAACACACATGTAAAAAGACAACAGACACGGCTGCTGTTGAAACTCTGGTTAAAGTTAGTAATAACCAATTAACCACTTCTGCTAAAACTATTTCCTGTAATGAAACTTTGTCGAATTCATATGAAAATGTGTATTGTGTCTTGAATTACCTGCAGACCACTGAGAGCCAGCCGTAGCAGCTTCATCACCTCTCTGTACTTGGTGGCTTTAGCCTGCTTAGCCAGCTTCTTCAGATCTTTATTGAGTCGATCCACTGCCAGCTCCTCGCCTCGCTCCTCTATCAATCTATAAACACAGAGACGCTTTCATAATCCAGCTGAAACACTGCAGCATGAAGGTGTTGAAGTGAGACTTGCAGTTGGAAAGTTATCAAAACTACATACTTGAGTACTGAAGAGGCAATTTGGTGTGCTTCTGCAGTGAGTGCTGCCACCTGCTGGCTGGAGACAGAAGGACGCACCCACAAGTAAGAGTAAACAGGACTTAGGAGCTCCTTCAGGGCGGATATGTGACCCTGCAGAGGAGGGGAAGAGAAAAGTTTCAGTATGACTGAAGAGAAAGAAAGACAAGCAAAATCCAGATCTGAGAGACTGGAGGAAAAGGTCATGAATAAAAAGATTAAATAGAAGCTTATTTTAATAAAATGACAGAAGCTTTGACATCTGACCTCAAATATTAGATGGCAAAAACTAAAAAGATGTATTATTACTAATCAAATGCGTTTTCAAGTTTACACATGTTCAGATTTCCATGGCAACCACTATCTAGACAGCTAAATTTACCCTGTAGGGATAATAACAAAACTTGCTGAGACTTCAACTGTAAGTTTAACAGACATGTTTCTTCTTTATCTTTTAAATGTTCTCAACACATATCTGTATATCTGCATGCTGTTACTGTTACCTTGCGTAGATGCAGAACCCGCCTGATATAATCCTCATGTAGGACTTCTTGATCCTGGATCTCTGCTGTATAGGTCTGTCGGATTTGTCCCTGGAGATCGTTTATCAGTAAACGACACTGCTCCTCGTCTTCAATTCGCTGCTCCAGGTGGATTCTGACACAATCAGAGAGAGATTGATGAGATTATTAAGTATTATAACTCAAAAAGGGGAAAAAAGGCCCCATAGGGTTTATAGATTTCACTTCCTCTGTTCAAGCAATTCACGGAAATTTGCATAACCAAGATATAACTAAAGTTGTGCAACCTGTGCCGCACTGCTGCCATTTTTCATCCTCAACAGTAATCAGGGAGAAATGTAATTTAAGACAAAAGCGGTACTAGAAGAAAGCTACAATGGTACCTGAATTAAAGAAGGGTTTATCATCTGTACAACGAACATTTAAGACATCTCACACTCAGCTCTTCAATGACCAACTTGAATCAAATTTAATTGATTGACGTTGTACTTTTCAATCCCTTTTCAGTTCATTGTATCTGTAGTTGAAACTTACCATGTTAGCATGATATGATAACATTAAGCTTAATGTGGAGCTGAGGCTGATGAGGATTACAACCAGGTAGTGTCACCATGTAAAACATCCAGGAGATCGTTGCTCAGTATTCAGTAACTCATGTCAATCCAATAAATAACTGTCAGGATATTTCACTCCGTCAGACTGACTGATAATCTGTGAGCAACAGACGTCATCAAATCTCATGATCCACCAAGAAAAGTGGAGCTAATAAGGGTAATTTTATTTCCGGGGAGCCTGAATGAGGATGTCTAGTTCTTGCAAATCCATTATGTATGCGTTTCTCTAACACAATTCATTGCTCTTCCTGTTAAATGTATTTTGTCTTCGTTCATAGAGTATACCACACTGAATAGGTACCTTGTGAGTAAAGGCCTCTTCTATACAAACTAGGTTAATGTCCCATAGATGCATTATCCTGCTTATGGACTAATATGGTGACGACTATGTCCATTATTAGATACAACTCTTGCCTCTCTGCTAGTTTGGGAAAATGACTGGCTTCAAATCAAATGACCAAATACCCGGCCCAACTACTGAATGTATGAATACTGTATTGTACTGTGCTGTACTGTATAATGACTTAAATGCATGTTGTTTTACATGCACCTTATTTTAGTATTTCTTGTCATGTGTTGCATACCGGCCCTCATGAAGACCACAAGCTGAAACAACTTGGTCTCACAATAAAGCTCTATCTTCACACTGCCTTGTTTTTTTAAATCCTACACATTCTTGTCCATCCTCCACAGAGCTAAATTGTTGTGAGAAAGCACAATGCCAGAGCCACAAGGTCCACATTTAGAGGGGAGTGCCTTGTTCCTTATAGAAGTAGTACTTTCAGATGGTTGGCCTTCTCTGTCCCAGCAACACACATGAGCAGTAAAACCCTTCCCCTCTTAAAAGAAACCTCTAAAAAGACTGGCTCAAGTAACACCAGAACTGTACCCATAACTATATCTACAACTTCTATGTGTATCATTATCAGACTCTATTTTGGACATTGCTTTTACTCACTTTTTGTATTAATGATGTGCTATTTATAGTTGCTGGAGTTTTTACCCCTTCCTTCTAAGTTTCCTACTATAATGTTTATTTTATCCCATAATGTAAAGATAATAAAGCAGTAAGAAGCTTTTATGTACTGTTATAATGAGAAAAACATGGCAATGAAGAAGAAGAGGAAGAGTTTTGGCTTACTTGTTGAACTCTGGTAGTTTTTCCAGGTCTAACAGAGCCGAGTGCGTTGTGATCTTTGAAGGATTAAACTCGGAGATCAGCTCATCGATCTTCCGTCCCATTCGAGTGGCTACAACACAACACAGGTAATATAGAAGCATGTAATTGTTATTATTATAATAGATTCAAAGCATTATTTTCCAGCTGCAAATGAACATTTTTCTCTTTATTCACTCCTTGATTAAGTGTCCATCACTCACTGTTGAATCCAGATCCACAGTTGGTCGTGATATCCAGCAGTGCTTCTGGCAGCACCCCGTCTCTCTGGAAGCTCTGAATGAATATATCTCCCTGCCTCTTGGACAGTTTACTGCCGTCTTTGTTCATCAGGAGCGGAAGGTGTCCGAAGGTGGGCGCCTGCCACCCGAGAGCGCGGTACATGAGGAGATGTTTGGAGGTGGAGATGAGCCACTCGGAGCCCCGCAGGACATGGCTGACTTTCATGTGATGATCGTCTACTATGTTAGCGAGATGATAGGTGGGAAACCCGTCTGCTTTCATCACCACGGGGTCACCCTCCACCTGGAAGAGAGGGCAGAAGGTATGAAAACAGAGATTAAAGCAAAGAAAGAGCATTAAATCAGTCATGACTTCAAAGGTTTGTATTACTACTTGAAACTGCATCATTTTGCATTTAGCTCTGTTGGTAAGGCATGCTTCAAATGCCAGAAATAAAGAGTTTGAAGTGAATAAATCAATTTAATAGCAAGAAAGAGCACAAAATACATGCCTTGGTTTTTGCTGAGAAAGTGGGGAATTAATATTTCTGCAGCAAAATGTTGAAGAATCTCACGAGCGTGTCCCTGATTCTATGCTACATCATTTAGTGTGAAAGATATCACACAGACAAGAAGAAACTATACATAATGGAGATGATTAAAAAAACTGAGAAATCACAACAAATATAAAAATAAATAAATCCTGCCCGACCTCGGCCACCTCGTGACGATTCCACCCGAAGATCAGATCCTGAAAAGGCTCGACTCCCGTTTCTAGACGGAACCTGATCACATGTGGTGTTCCCTGAGCAAGCTTCTGCTGAACCTGCTCGGCCCGAAGGTGACGACACCTGTTATCATACCTGGAGAGAAAAGGAGACATGGTCACTGAGACTTAAAGGATAAAGATAGTGATTGCAGAGCCAAAGCAACAATGAACTGATCTACTTATAAGTATTGGTACACTTTTGGATGCACACATAAAACACTTTTAAAGGATGATCAGTTCATTGTGGGTTTGGAAATAAGAAAAACACAGAAAACCACCAGTCATATCTTAGTCGTACTGTATGTCTTCTTTCAAGTCTGTGAGAACATGTGAATATCTGTGTTCAATCATGTAATGCAGCCACCTTGGCGTCTGTCCACTCCTCAGCGCCTCTTTTTTGAGAAGTTCGAGTCTCTGTGAGCTGCAGAAACAGTAGTAGGCGTGACCGCTCTCAACAAGCTGCAGGGCGGTCTGACTGTAGAGGTCTAACCTCTGGGACTGCAGGTATGGACCCGCCGCCCCACCTTGACGAGGACTCTCATCTGGAGGTATACCTGGAAGTGGAAATGAGTTTAGCTAAAATTATAACAATGACTGTAAATAGAGACAAAATAAACTACTGTACCATAAGATTTTACTTATTAAAATTACTAGGAAAACTAGTAATCATTTAGAGTTACTGAGCACGGAGACATTTATTGATATATTATACAACTGTGGACCAGTGTGTCCTACCAGCCCACTCCAGCATGTCCTCTATGGACTCTGCAGCTCCTGGTACCAGTCTACTCTGATCAGTGTCCTCCAGGCGCAGGATGAACGAGCCTCCGTACTTCTTGGCAAAGATGTAGTTGTAAAGAGCAGTGCGGAGGCCTCCAAGGTGCAAGAACCCTGCAGCACAGAACGACGTTATAACATCAGACTGCTGAAGAAGACAATAATATATCTAAATAGGCCTATTCCTGGTGGGTCTGTGGACCGTCAAAACATATTTGTTTTATCTGTATGTGTCCCTGTCATTCAGGGTGAGCTTAAGAGCATGCTGCATGCCTGTGTCAGGTAATCACAGCTGAGCATCCTCCTTTACTCTCACTGCCAGAAGGGGGAGACAAAAGTCCTGCACTCCAGCTTTAAAGCACTTAATAGCATTACAATTCAGCAGCAAATTCAGTGGAAGTGTTTAAAAAGACTCTTAATGTTGAAAGATATCTACTTAATCTGACTAACTCTGGTGGCTGAAGCTTCAGATAAACTTTTAAATACATTTTCAGACAGAAGGAGGACTGTAGATAAGTGCATAATGAAAGGACCCTATAGTATAGTATAGTATAGTATAGGTCACTATAAGCAGGAGGAATAATTACAGCAAGAAAAATGTGTTTCAATGTTCATTTGGGCTCCTGACTGCTGGTTTGAGACTCAAAAAACTGTGAAACGTCCTTTAAATAGCTAACTAATGAAGGAAATATTAACAATACAGGATATAGGAGAATTATATTTTGGACAATAGTCTGTTTTCAACCTTGTGGCAGCAGTCTGGGGAAGACTTTCATGTTTCAACAACAATATCCCCGTACAAAAAGCCAGATCTATAAAGAACTGGTTTTCTGAGTTCAGTGTGGATGAATTGAGTGACCTGCACGGATCCCTGACCTTGACCCCATCCAACATCTTAAATTAGGATGAATAGGAATTAGGAGACAGGCTTTATCACCCAACATCAGCAGCCTGTACCACTACTCTTATTACTGGCTGAATGGGAGCAAATCTCTTCAGCCAGACTCCAAAATATTATGGAAAGCCTTCACATAAGATTACAAGATGATCAAAAGGTGCTTGTGTGTCCTTTTCAGATTTTAGAGTAGACTTGAAACCATGTTTTCAACATAATGAGTGCAGGTGTGTTTGATTTTTTGATCCATGATGGAAAAATGCTGCAGTGGTAAAGAGAGGGGAGCCTATAGTTGACAGCTGCAGATAATGTTATGGGGCATTTAAAGGCTGTGTGTTCAGATGCACTACACCTTACCTGTGGGACTGGGGGCAAACCGGACCCTCACCTCTCCTTGGACTGTGGAGCAGCATCTTAAAACAGCTTGAGTCCGTCTGTGTCTGACTGATGTGGGACACTGAAGCCCTCTGAGAGCCACCACAGTGTGACAGGATCTCAGCCAGGACGACATGACAGCTGAGCACACGTTCTGACGGTCACACCGGTGTTACGCTTCACAGAGTGACCGTGTTAAATGGTGACTTCCAGCCGAGCGCGTCTGTGGTTTATCGGTTCAATATGATACCCTTTTCTAATGAGGATAAGTGTATACAATCACAAGAGAGACTACGGCTGCACTGAAAATGTATACGCTTATGATTGTTTCCCACATTACAAGAAATGACTGAATGTCACCAGATAACACGGTCACTCATTAGCCCGAAACACCGGTGATATAATCGGCATCATCAGTCCAGCTAGGTAAATGAGCACAGTGCTGACTGAAAACTGCATTTTGACAGACGACAGCAACACAATCCTTTTTAAAGTTGTCTCTCACATGTATGAATGATCATCTGTTTGAGTCATTCTTCTTCTCTGTCGAAACAAAAACAGGAAGATGAATTAACCATCTTTATAATGAACACTGCCACCAGGCGGAGGAGGTTATTATTACTTCCTCTATCTATCCCTTACTGTTCAGGGTCAAGTGACCCTTTTTTTTTAACATTTAAGATCTGTAAACACACCATATACACATTTATTTTAGTCGGACTTTTTCTAATGTGACTCACAGTGTACAATAATGGAAATAAATGCATAATTGTTTTAAATTGTGTGCAGCTGATACACATTTCTATATATGCAAATGTAAGGCATTTGACCTGTGTTTTGTTTTTGTTTTTTAATCAAAAATCAGCATTCAAACATGTTGTTGTATTTATCATATTCTATACAATGTTCACCTGGACCATAAAACAGTGATTATGAATGTCTTTCTTCCATAAGATTAATCAAACATGTATTAATGACTGACAGGGAATTTATGAATGTGACTCGGTGTAGAGACTAATTTTGAGTCAGAATATGAATAGTAGCTATATAAGGGTTTAGGAGGGGCTCTGCTGATTTTACACATTAAATCTGTTTGATAATGCTGACCTGTTTGTAAGTGTAAAATGGAGACTATATAATACTATAACACTAAGGGGCACTGTGACATTCTGTACAAAAAAAAAAAAAAAAGACAGAAGAACAGTGAGAATGAAACAAGACTTTATTGTTAATACATTCTCAGCAGATGTTGCTATCGACACTGTCAGCTTCACTGTAGACCAATCACATCCCATGTTAATTGCACTTGTATATGGCCCAACCTCGTTTGCAGTTGGATACTTACATTTTTTTGAAAGAGCTCTCTATATTTTTTGACTCTTTGAAAGATATCAAATCTGACTGCGCGTGTATGTGTGTTTGTGCGACTATTAATGCAGCGCGTGACCCTAACCCTAACCCTAACCCTTTTTCCTTATCTCTCTGATCCATAGTATCTATAATTTCTTTATTTACCCCAAGGTTGAGTTCTCTGGGCAGTTTAAGTTTGTGCTACATCTACATCACAGGTATCCATAACATTAGACCCATCCATTTTGGAACAATCAATTGGGGTCAAGATCCTAACTGTACAATAGGTTGAATAGTGATCGCTGATTCCAGACACAATCACACCACTTTCAGTGATTTTGTTTTTGTGTGATACCATAATAAGATCGATTATAGTTCTAGTGTTTATAGTAATTCTAGTCGCCTCATTTATCAATTGTGTGAGACAAAATTTCTTTTGGCAGTTTAACAGTTTTTTATAAAGTGGGCCACTTTGTTTCAAAACATTGATATTAAAGTCACCCAATAAAATAACTTCATAGTTTAAAAAACCAAAACTACCCAACACTTTTTCCAAGGTTTCAATGAAGTTATTCTGTTTGGGAGGTCTATATAAAGCACTAATCAGTAATGGTTTACTTTCAGGAACTTCAATCCAAAGTGCTTCAAGGTTTTCATTATCCAAATCATCTCTTTTCTTCCATTTTATATCTGACCTCACATATATACATACTCCTCCTCCTTGTCTGTTTCTGTCCTTACGGATGACTGAATAGTTTTTGATTTCAACATCAGTGTCTGCGATGGAAGCGTCCAGCCAGGTTTCAGTTAAGCACAGTATACTAAGATTAATTAGATTTGCAAGTATACGAATTTTATCTATCTTTGGTAGTAAGCTGCAAACATTTTGATGCAAAAGCTTCAAACTATTATATGTGTTGTGAGCCATCTGCCCTTCTGCAAAGTCGAGCGTGTTTTCTTGATCTCCTCTGGTGCACGATGTGTAAACAGCTGTGGAAAACAAGGAAAAATTACCATTGGGCCTTACAAGTTACAGGTTTGGCTATAAGCAATAATTAATGATTATAAAATATCATGACTATTTATAAAAAAATCTATAGAAATTATTAATAAGAATTTATGATGGTGTGGAACCACCTCAGAAAACATGGAAAAGGTGTGTGTGTGTGTGTGTGTGTTGGCATTGGAACTGCAAATTGGTGACAAGTTGCAAGATGGAGTAACATGGTGACTAGCCAGACAACATGGCCGACACAGACAAAAGGCTTGAAACCATGTGCACTTCCAAAAGCAAAGTGTGCAAAGTTGGGTTTTAAACCTCTTAACTGTGTGGGGACTCTGTTTAAGGCCAATTGATGAAGCATAAAATGTGCCAGATTAGGAAGAGGTTACACACAAAGCCTAGTGACTGGATGTAACGTGTGAAGCATGCTAACATCGATTTAGCAGTGTAGCTATTCAGCGCTGTGCTTTACTAGGCTAGGCTCAGGTCTTACCGGTCTTTGGAGTGAGAGAGGCGCACCTTTGCTGGCAATCGGTAAGGTAGTCAGGCTGTGACAAGCTTTGGCTCCGGGCTTTAATGGTTCACTAGAGTACTGGATGTGTAACTTTTTGTCTCAGTCTTTCAATTACATGTAAAAGAAGTAAAGAGGAAGTGGCGAACAGGTCCCCTGGTTTTTATAACCTTGATGACGTCATGAATTACATAAGTTATCGCAGAATCAACGACCAATGGCTGTGGTAAGTTGAGTTTCTAAAGAGTTTGTTATGCTGGCCGACTGGGTGCGTGCGCACCATGTTCCCCGCCCTGATCTGGTTTTGTTCCTTCCTCCACACAGCGTCCTACCACACCGGGGCTATTTTGATTTGTCTATTTTAATTAAAACAGACAAATAAAGGAACCATTTCACTATGCCTCCAGCATATTACCCTAGAGTCTTGAAACATGTGGTCGTCCAATGAGACCCAACACAGACCCATCCCTGTAAGTTACTGCACCATGAATAGTTTTTAACGTTGTAATGTAATGTAGGATTTAGTGGCATCTAGTGGTGAGGTTTCAGATTGCAACCAACTGAATACCCCTCCCCTCAACCCCCCCCCTGTCAAGTGTGTAATGCGGGGAACACACCAAAGAGTGGCGAAAAGTGGCCAGCAGCGAGTTGCCATGCAATCTCTATGTAAACTTGCAACGGCCGCACTTAGCCGCCATTGCTGCAGTCTGGCAAAGTGCGGCCAAAAAAAAGATGGGAATAGTTGCAGCCGATCTATACACAGAGTTGTCTGACATGTCGAAGTATGTTTCAATAAATGTATTTCCGCCCGAAACCCATTTAACAATGGAAGATAAACTTATTGTGACTGTTTCTGCACATCACATAGACTACCGTACAACAACATGTACAGTTTAAAGATGCAGAAAACAGAAGCTGTATGGAAAGAGATCTCCAGTCTGCTCAGTGAGTTTTGAACTGAGATGTTATATCATGTGGGTCAATATTTGGATATATTTTCTGCTCTAAGTTCAATATCCTCACACACAAGTGATGAAACAGGCTGTTTATTTCGGTAACATCATGATCACTCCCGGTCTGTGATGCATCCACAGACGGGCAGAGCAGCGCCTTTTACTCCTCAAATGCACCAGAGCAACAGCAAGAGCGACTCATTCTAAGGAAATTAGAACTCATTCACCTTATTTTCAGGTGATTATACACCAATTAAAACATATTAATGAACATTGTATTCCATTTCTGCCATGTCCAGTCCCCTAAATGCCACTAAATTCCACATACTACATCTTTAAGTAAAGCAGTGCAACCCTGATATTTATTAGAAAAAAGGGAAAATAAGAATGCACTGTATGCAAATTTGATTTCACCTGTTTTAACAAGCATATTTAATACTTTACACTTTTTTATTGAGAGATTAGATTAAATATTAACAGTTTATTCTCTTACTGTACCTAGTACAAATACATGGACATAAACAATGAAAAACAAACAACAAAACAAGTAGAAAAAACCTTCAGCAAGTAACAGAATATTAAATAATATAAAGACTTAAATGAGTGACTAAATGACCTGATCTTCTGCACTTTGCACTCATGAAGACATTAAAGAACAAGAGGAACAACACATTTTTGAGTGGAAGAGGACTAAGTCTGCTGACTGCAGCAGTGAGAAGCATCTTGGGAACGATCAGGAGGATGCAGAGCCCGGGGAGTCGTCATATGATGCAGGGAGCCGAAGAGATACTGAGAAAAACTCTAAGT
Source organism: Scomber scombrus (assembly GCF_963691925.1). Taxonomy (NCBI): domain Eukaryota; kingdom Metazoa; phylum Chordata; class Actinopteri; order Scombriformes; family Scombridae; genus Scomber; species Scomber scombrus. Next base: position 28,586,133 of record NC_084971.1, read on the forward strand.
AATTTAGTTACATTTGTCAATAAATGTTTTAACAATGAAGGTTTTGCTATTTTATTTTTCTCAGACATTGTGACAGTTTCTTGAATATCTTGAAGGTGCAGTGTGTAGGATTTAGTGGCATCTAGTGGTGAGGTTGCAGAGTGCCACTGAATGCCCCTCCGCTCAGCCCCTAGTTTTCAAGTGTATAAGAGAACCTATAGAGACTGCAGCAGTGAGAAGCACCTGGGGACGATCAGAGGGACGCAGAGCTGAGGGAGCCTAGGGAGTCGTCATATGATGGAGGGAGCTGAAGAGATACTGAGGAAAAAACTAAGTCATCCAGTCACATGTTCTCAATAAAGGTTTCAACAATTAAGGTTTTGCTTCTTTTTTTTTCTCAAAAAAATTGTGACAGGTTCTTGAATATCTTGAGTAAGGGCCTGCAACTCTGATGTTTATTAAAGAAAAGGGAAATAAGGATAGCACTACATGCATATTTGATTTCACATATTTTAAGGAACATATTTAATATCATCACGTCGCCACTTTTTATTGAGAGAATAGATCAAATTTTAAAAGTTCATTCACTTATTGTACCTCATACAAACACATTCAAATAACCAAGAGAAATGAACAAAAACGTCAGTAAGTAACAGATGTATATTAAATAATATTATGACATAAACGAGTAGCTGACTAAATGAGGATAAGTTTGTGATTTTCTGCAGTTTAAGGGTGGAATGATTACTTAACTCTTTACACTGAAGTTTAAGTTCCTATAATACTGAATGCTGTTTGTTTGCTGCCTCAGATGATTAACCAACCTGTTTAACCTGATTTGTGTGTGCATGCCACGGCGTGTGTGTGTGTGTGTGTGTGTGTGTGTGTGTGTGTGTGTGTGTGTGTGTGTGTGTGTGTGTGTGTGTGTGTGTGTGTGTGTGTGTGTGTGTGTGTGTGTGTGAATGTCATTGCAGTGTTTACAGACCACATTTTGATTTCACTGCTCTCTCTTATCACCCTTTATTTGCTTAATTTCTTATTTTGGGCATTGAAGCTAATTCACTGACTTCTATGAAATAAATATAAACATATATTCGGGATTATTACCACTGTGTCACCTTTAAAAACCTTTAAAGGGATAACATCTCATGAGTTGTTTATGGTCAACACATTTTAGTGGCTACACAGGATGACAGGGTTTTATTCAGATTCACTTCACATTCAGATTTTATGACATGAAAGCGAAAAGAGCTTATTTTTAACATTTATAATGAATCCATATTTATCTAACTTTTGCAATAATTATCCTGTTGTCCTGTCTCTGATCTTTAAAATAATTGGTTATGTCAGATAAAATGCCCAAATGTCTTTTATTGTAAACAAAGCTAGAGGCTCAAAAATCATGAAGGTGTAACCTGCTGAACCTCCTGAAAGAGCAGAAAGAAACTTTATACTATGTGTCTTCTTTTTTCTCTTGTCTAACTCCCTTTCACACGGGCATCCATACACAAAGCTATATGTAAACGTGCCAACATAAGTACACACACACACACACACACACACACACACACACACACACACACACACACACACACACACACACACACACACACACACACACACACACACACACACACACAAAAGAACAATCCAAATGCAGAACACGCCCAGAGCAGAGGAGCCGATTTGGTCCTGCCCCCTTGTGCTGCATGGGGGAGCCAGCTATCCTTACCTGTGTCATCGTCACAAGACAACACACCCTTCAGACGTTAACAGGTACACCTGCGTCTCAGGTGTCAGAAGGGAGAAAAAGAGAGAGTGTTTTAACACCGGCAATTTAGAGCACTCAAGGACTAGATTTGGTAAGAGATTCAGCTTTGATTTAATGGCATTGTGTTGTTTTAGTTCCTATGTAAATTTTATTTTATGTAGTTATGTTATTTTACTTGTGTATAAGTTACATTGTACTAATGTAAATCTGTCAGTTTGCTTTAAAGAACCTTATTTCTACAGTATGTGCTTCTCACAGACAAGTCTATCAGAGAAAACAGAGCATTAATGGTGTATACTGGATGTTTGTACAATGATAAATACAATACATGCAGATACAATCCGTGAGGAAATCAGTGAGGTGATCACTTACTATAATATTGTCCTTATATATTGTGTGAGTGTGTTTTGTACCTGAGGCAACCACATGCCGTTTGGGGATTTCATCAGTGGGAATAATGAGTTCTGCCTCATTAAATTGGGTTAGAGTGAGTCATAGCATATCTGATAAAAAAAAATGTGACTTTTTAAATGTAATGCCCTTTGAGAGAAAAAAAGACAAATGCATTACAGGAAAAATGAATCAGACAAACTCAGTGGATTGTAACAGCAGACGATTAAATTATTTAAAGGACAGGTTCACAATTTGTCAAGTCTGTCTTAAAACAATCAGATGCTCAAATAAACACTGAAAGAGGTTTTCCATGTCGTAATCATTCCTCTTGTGTCGACTAGCAATTAAAAGATCTTTTAATGTAAGTGATCGGGGACAAAAGCAACAGTGTGTCCACACCGTAATTTTGTGCAAAAATGCATTTAAAAGTTTATCTGAAGCTTATTTGAGGCTTCAGCAGTCTGAGTTAATCATATCAAGTGGATATCTGCCACATTTACAATCTTTTTTAGCATCAAATTCCTTCTTTGTGTTTCCCTGTTAAGCTGTGGTGGAAGTATAGTAACAAAAAGAGGGACTTTGGCCCTAAAAAAGACTGTAATCTACATAAGTGGATTATGAAGCGATCTTTTAATTGGCTCAGTATGAATAAGAGGAATAATTATGGCAAGAAAAACCCGTTTCAGTGTTTATTTTGGCACCTGACTGTTGTTTTTAAACAGACTTGAAAAATTCTGAACCAGTCTGTTAAGTTTTTGATTTAAGTAAAACTACTGTAGCGATAATGTAATATAAAAAATACTGCATTACATGTTAAAGTTGTGCATTCAGCATTTTACTAAAGAAAGGTTTAGAAAGTATTTGAAATATAATTAAAGTATCAAAAAGAATCCTTCATAAAAAATGCATTGTCATTGTAATATAATAGGCTATATATAGTATACATTACATTATTTCATTATTATTTCTGCTTTGACCTCCTAGCAACGACGTTCATTTTATATGCTGATTATATTTCACAAGTTTTTTTATTTGTTTTTTTAAATCAGCGAAGTTATTAGTAACTTTAAGAGCAACATTAAAGTGCAGTATGTCCCTGCTGTTGGAGTGTCACCTGGAAATAAAATAGTTATTTGAGTACATAAACTTTACAGCACTGGAAAAAGCGTCTGATTACCAATGATCCAAACCCTGTAAAGCTCAGGAATTTTCATGCTCATAATAATTTAAAGTTAATACATTTGTCAGTTTTAGTCTATTATTAGTAATAATAGCTTGTAATTATATTCTCCTTTCAGTCCTGAGTGATTTTTTTACTTCTACACACCTCTGTTTTAAATGTGTATTTAGAGAGATAGAGGGAAATGAGTAAAGGATTTTTTTCTTTGTTTGTATATGAGGGAAGCCTTTTAACGAGCCTTTTTTAACATTTTCAGACGCTTTCACACTTTCACACCACTGTTGTTATAAGGTCCAGCTTTGGAAATAGCCTATTAATCACAAAGAGTCGGAGCAGTGTTTATCTAAACCTGTGACACTGGCAGGACTGATCCTGAACAAACACTTAAACTTTAACTCACTATTTATTCTAACACAAAGATGTATGTTGCAATATAGGAGCGAATCAAAGGGTGAAAACGTTAGGAGGCAACTTTTGAACGTGTGTTGATGACATTCTGGGGACTCACCTCTCATTTGGGCCCACGTGATTAACATTTTAATATTTATATATTAACAGTGGCTCAAATGATTGTGCGTAATGTGAAAGAGTTTGTGTGTAGAGACAAACCTACAGAGATTTATCACCAGCTCAGCAATTGACTCATCTCTAATGTGTGTTGTGTTTTGATTTTCTGGTCTCATCTGATTCCAGTCACAGCAGGGAGTCGCTCTGATAAACGAGCTACCTGCCCGAAACCAAACAACACATAGCAGTTATCCACCAGCCAGTGAAGCATTTAGTACAGAAGCGACCAATTATTTCCTACCTCAGGAGTTGGAGGAGACCAAAATAGAGCTAAAACAATACTGGAATATGTCAAAGTTTTAATATCTTCACAGTATTGTTAAAGATAGGGAAATATTGCTGTTATGGTAAATACACTATAGTTGAATTAGGTCACACTGGGCATCAACTGGATACTGGACTCCAAAATCAGATCCATTCACTCAAATGAATATTGTTCACATAGCGTATTAGCCCCAAAAGTCTTCTAGCATCCAGGTTTGCTTCTTTGTTGTGTGGCCCAGCTTTAAACCAGGCTCAGAATAAAGAAGTTTGGGTTGATTTAGTCCTGATTCACACCTCCTGACAATCGGAGGAGAAATCTGGTCTTGGACCTTAATTGGTACCAGCCCAGATTTTCTTGTAAATGTGAGAGAGAATCCTTCAGAACTGCTCGCATACTCTTCAGGGCCCAATAATATCAATGTATATGATTTTTCGTTAAAATCTGGAAGCATTGCTTTCCGTGCAGGACCACAATAGACAGTTACAATCTCACTTCCAGTTTTTGTTAATGAACAGAAAACCTTTGTTGATTCTTTGTATACATCTATTTCCCCATGAAACCCATTGAGTTCACATGAGATCACGAGATGTTTGATGCACCATTATTTTAAAATCTTGTATTGAGGTTAGAGAGAAAAACACCTGTGAAGTTTCTTCTTATGTGTGTGATGCAACATGATTTCATAACCAGTCAGGATTTTAAATATCTTGTAGTCTGAGCTGTGTTTAAGTGTTTCTTCTGCTGGTCCTGCTTGTGTGTTCCTACTCGGCTGATAAACTTTACATCGGAAAATCACTTTTCAGGGTTGTCGGAAAGTTTTATAAAAATAAAACCTTCATGGGTTAAACGTTTTTTGATACAAATAGGCCTCGCTGACCTTACTTTTGAGGTCAATAATGACATTTATCTCGAGAAACCTCTGGAACAAATTAGCATCAAGGCCAGCTCCTGTTATACATCCATGGAGCTTCTAACAGCTTCCGTATCAGGATCTTAAGTAATGTTATAAACTTACAAAACTCAATGTACTGTATGTGTGCAGTTATGACAGGAATGTAATTCAGATCCATCAGGTTGGACTGGATCACTTAAAAGCTGATTATTAAACACTGAGCGTCACAGAGTGGTAGAGAAATAAAGCCTTCCTCCACCCAAACCTCCCGAAGCCGTGTTGTTACTGTAGATTTTAATTAGATCTCAAACACATAATAATATTGTTAGATGTTGTGTTTTCAGTTTGTTTCTCTCTTGATACTGCCTTAAACTTTAGAGTTGAATGGTTCACATTTCTTTTGCTGTCCTTTAACAAGAGTCAGATGCCCAAATAAACACTGATTCATTGTTTTACTTTTTACTGTCATTCCTCCTTTTCATACCTGCCATAAGATTTAACCTCATAATGAACTTTCCGTTTAAATGGTAGGGGACAAAATCCAAAATCCAAAATCCTTCTGCTGTATAAAAATGTATTTAAAAGGTTATTTGAGGCTAAAATGAGGCTTCAGCTGTCCAAATCCTTCCAATCAAGTCAACATCTTTCAATTTTCTTACTCAGAAGACTGTAACTGTGGAAGATGTTCACTTTATTTGACTAACTCAGACAGCTGAAGCCTCACATACTGTTAGCTTAAAACCAGGACTGTGGATTTGTCCCCCATCACTTACATTGGAGGGGATCTTCTAATGGCCTCTATGAACATGACTTATTACTGCCAGCAAAACCTGCTTCAGCGCTCATTTGGGCACCTGACTGATATTTTACAGACTCAGAAAAACAGTGGTTCAAAACTGAAATTAATAATCATAAATCAAGTCAATGCAACGTCAACTTAAGTGACACAAATAAGCCTGTCTGCGTGTATGCAAAGAAAGCAATCAGTGTATTATATGTTCTCACTTTACCATGACAGACTATGTGACTATGTGAATGAATGCGTCATTCCAATCAACATAACTTAGATCTAACAAATACTGCACCAGTGTACACACCTCTGAACCCTTGGACTGAACACTGTTTTCCAACACTAAACCTTCACATACTGTTCATATTCTACACCCTCAATGTAAGAATCTCCTCATAAAAAGTGTCTATATCAAATTTTGAGCCACATATTTGTTTAAAAAGCATCAATAGTCGATCTGGCTCATCAATAAATGTGATTAAACCTTGATTAATGTTTCAGAGAGCAGAGAGAGTGTATATTTTGGGATTTAAACCACTCATTTTTGGAGAAAAAACCCTTACTATCACACGATATAATATCCTATTTTACCTAAGACCTGAAAATATAACATAGCAATTATTATTTAAATGTATTTTATTGAAAGTGAAAATGACAAAAACTTTATGGAGCTGTGGTTTTTATTGTATAACCATTAGAGCCATCAGTCTTCACTGCTTCATCATAAAAAGAAATCCTCATAACTACTATCTTATTAAAACTATTAATTTCACTAAAACATATGTCAATAGATACGGGTCAAATTTGACCCAGAACAGCCTCAATGGACAAAAATTTGTAGCGCCTATACAAAACTATAATATTTTAACAAATTTTAATTTCTGTGCATTTTGGGCCACTTTAGTAAAAGTCATCAAATTTCAGGGTAAAATAACGTTTTTATTTTTACGGCTGTTAAATGTCAAAACGGGTCCAATTTGACCCGATCAGTATGTAAGGGTTAACCGCTCTTATTCAGTGATTTATGCGATTGACTCTTGAACCTGGGCTCTACTTTCTTGTAATATAATTTGTCTTAAAAAATACACTGCTTTTAAATCATATTAACTGATCAACCATAGATAAAAGACACCAGCAGTCATTATCTATATGTGGGTCAATGACGTGACTATGACATTTTCAGTCTAACTGCATTTTTTTCAGTTAGAAAAAGGTTTAAATTGTTTAAAAAAAATACCATATATATGTAGTACCTTTCCTTTATATGTAATCACTTTAACTTTTCAAAAGCCCCAAGTTATTAGTAATTTTTCTGTTATTTAAAGTGACAAAATATCATGTGGTGCGACCGATAATACCAATAACTGTGTTAAATTCAGAGTAAAATATCACTTTTAATATTAATCACTGATACAGTAGCTTTACCGAATTGTATTTTTAAAATTGTTTCAATAATTTTTAAGCAATTTACAGGAAAAATAAGTCTTACATACATTTAAGAAGGCGACTGTGACATTATAGAACATAAATATGAGATTATTATTTACAAACACTTAAAAGACATGCAAATAATTTGTTTCGAAACACTTAAATTCATTTATTTTAAGATAGATAATGGTCGCACCACATGACTTTTTTAAGGTCAGTTCTAATTCATCGAGATGGGAAAACACATAAAACACCTAATTTACTATTTTCATATGTATTTATGTGTACTCCACCTTTCTTAATGTTTGAATTACTGCAATAGATATTCCCATATTTATTATTTTTAAATAAATCCTTATACGTCATTGACCCATGTACCACTGTAAAAGAGATATATTTCTTTATTCTGGACCAAATATGTTTTTCATAGCGAGTTCATGTGCTCAGTGTCTTTGTGTTCATTGTTCGGAGATGAATGGTTTAGAGTTTCAACATTCTTTCTTCTAATGCATCTATTGTCTCATCATCTTTGTACCGCTATGTTAAAGGTCGCCTATGTCACTGAGTGCCGCTCCCTGATTCCTATCAGCCATCGACCATATTGGCTCATTCAGTTTCATTTAACCAAATCTGTGAGCGTTAAACAGCGCTGACAGCTTTGGACAACAACCGTCTGATAGATGAATGTGTTCAAAGGCGTTTTTATGTAATATTTTAAGTTTTGTCAAGACTTTTGGTTCTTTAAAATAAAATAATATTCTTATGTTATTAGGATCCCCATTAGCTCCTACAAAGTGGCCGCTAGTCTTCCTGGGGTCCACTCAAAAGCAAGAATAACAAATAGTCAGTCAAATAAAAAGGTAAAACAAGCCAAATGTAAAGATCAGAAAAAGGGAAAATAATATAAAACAATAAAAAATAGTAACTGATAATTAAAACAGAAGCAATGTTTCAAGATTTTTCACAAATACTCAACAACAAAAAGAGAAAGAAAAACATTCAAATGTTCCAAAATCAATAAACACCAAAATAACATCTATTCAAGATTAATACATTTTTGTTTTAGTAACCTTTTTAAAAGAAAATCTACTTTAAAAAAAGACATGATTTCAGAGGAGGAGGAAGTTGTCGGACACTGTGATAACGATTATATAATCACAATTTTTTTCATGCTGTTCATTATGTTCTGATGAGATAATTGGTGATGTTTCTCTTTTTTTTTTTTTTACATGTTGCAATGTATTTAACTTTGACTAACCAAGAGGATAATAATGATGTGATTCTGATTTTTTTACATGCTCTAATCACACTTTGATGAGGTTAAACCTGCTTGATTCAGATTATCAAACCCAGGACTCGTGGGTGTAGTGACTCACTGTGCTTTCTTTGGTTTCCTCTCCAGTGATTTTCGACACAAAGCCCTTTCACCCCATGAGACTTGCCACATCATGAGGTCGAGCTACATATTTCTGTTGGTTTACCTAATGGGAATCTGGTTTGGTAAGACAGGATTATGATATTAAGATCTTTTGCTTTACTTTCTCTCTCTCTCTACCTCTCTCTCTCTCTCTCTTATTTCTTTTATAAATCCCATGAAAAGACAATGAGTTAATCCTACCAACATGTATTGTCTGTGCAGCCAAAGCCTGATATATCTTATTTCTTTGGTATCACAGACTTCCATTGTTGTCCACAAACTATTGAAAGCACATAAATGAGGCATACCATTACACTGATTCACCACCATGACCATTGATACTGCCATTTATTTTCATTGTATCCCACGTACATAAATACTGCTGTCATCAATACTCAGTAGAGCACTGAATGTGTATTAATACGCCAAAGAAAGTAGTCCCCAACAAATGCACTGTTTCCTGCTGTTTGAGTGATGTTGGTACAAACTACAGTGCCCAGCTGTTTTAGGGAATTACTCACCCCCTTTTAAAATAAAAAATAAACTATATTCTTCAGAAGGAGCGAACGAATTTTGGGCTGAGAGCCACAAGACAGGGAAGTAGAGAAGTTGTAACATACTAAGAAACGTACGTTTTGCTCCTTTTACTTGACTTGTAGACAATAAGAAATGAATATTTGCCTGTGTTTAGGTATTTGTTTGGGCTGCACCCATTGCGTCGGTTGTGTTGATTGGCACATGGGTGTGGTTTCATCTTATTATACCTGTTCATTGGGGTGGTGGTGGGAGTTTTAGAAAAAGAACATCTTTGAAGGGCTTAATATTCAACAACTGCTTGTCAGTCTTTTGTGTTTTTCATTCAATAAATATTGTTAAACTTCATCTGGACTTCAGCATGGATTTGTGTGGACGCGTCACAGATATGAGCCTATTAAGTCTCTACAAGAGTAGTCACTGCAAGAAAATTACACAGTATTGGCAGCTTTATTATTTAAATGAGGAGTCTTATTTTATTCAATATTTATTTGAAATATGAAATCCCATGAGAAGACGCAAATGCACGAGGTGTTAGTCCGTCTCTAAACACTTTGGCACTTTGTCTCAGTACTGTAACTTCTTTACTGTGTCTGAGGCCCCAACCTTGTTCCTAATGAAGACCTAACTCTTTAAAAACACTAATATATAGTTTCTTTACAGCTGAACACTGTAGTTTTAACAAACAACATCAGTCAAACAGAAACTAGCGCATTTGTTTGGGACTATTTTCAGCTGCAGATTAACTGTATATACAAATTTAATGAATATTTACTGCAGCAGAACGGTTCAGGTGGGAATGACTTATAAACAGGGAAAGAACATGTCACCAGTGCGACAGTGTGTATATTTAATGTGTATTTAAACATTTTTGGACAACAATAGAGCTCTACGGCAAAGAGGAATAAGATGGACAGTATATGAAGCTTTGGATATACAGATAATATTTGTTAGTAGGATCATTTCATGGCTGTTTTTTTAGACTTTTTGCAGGATTTATTGTCAATAAGTAAAATTCATCCTTTAAATATTTAATATGTATCTAGATTTTTTGGCCCAGATTAGTATTTGTCTTCTTATTTTGATCAAATACAGACGTCAGACTAATTTCAGTGTAAATAGGGTGACATTTAACAGCCGAAAAAGCCTTTGACTGATGGCACACAGCAGGTTTTGGTGTTATTGTCTCAGAGTCAAAGGGCCTTTTTTTCTCTATTTATCATTTTTACATTCGACATACAGCACCAGTCAAAGGTGTGGACACACTGTCTCACTCAGGTGAATAGGAAGGTGTGTCTGATCTTTTGACTGGTGCTGTAGAAGAAGATAACCATTATGTGAGAAAGATCATGATTCAATGAAACTGTACTCTTGTCACTATCAGTATTGCTAGAGCTCAAATATCTAACTGAAGTAGACTTTAAAATGGATGATCAAGATGAGAGAGAGCTGAAAAGTCTAAATAATGATTATTTATTGGAATAACAAAAACATTTCAGGTTGATGACATGTAACACTTCAAGAGTATCCAAGGATGGAAATCTTAAAAATGTCTTAATTAGTAAAAATGTCTTAAATGTGTCATAAATAAGTGTGTTCCCCAAAATCTCATGTCAGCTTTAACAATGAACTCTGTCTTTTCCTAACAGGTTCATCAAGAGAACACAGGTAAAATCATGAACTTAAAATGTTTCAATGGTAACAACGTCAGCCAGCAGAGAATAAAATGTCCTTTTCTTTCTGTAAAGACTTCACGCTGTTCTAAATATAATATCATCTTTTGTCTCTAAATATTTGCCCGTCTGCTTCACTGATGGAAATTCACAGAAATGCAACGTGTGTTACGAAAGGAACCTGTGAACAGGTGAGTGCAGCTTGCTAAAGCATTGTCACATTAACAGATAAATATCAAAAGAAAAGTGTTCTGCTCCTGTTCTTTCTCTTCCTGATTTTGATGAATCTGGATTTAAGATTATAATCAAATCACGCCCAAAGCTACAGGTAAACACGTCATGCTCTGATTTTATCTCATATTTGAAGATGAATGTTTAAATTGCTCTCAAAACATTTACTCACATAAACATGGTGAGGGCATGCAAAATCAATATAGTAAGACCAGGGATGATTATTAATGATTTATACATTAATGATTAATTAATATTTTGGGGCATGGGTTCTTCTTCCTGTGAGTGATTCAGCATTTTAACCAATGAGACACCACCATGCCCTCAAAGTCACGGTCCGCTTGTATCTTCACTGTCTCAAATCTACTGTCGCCAAACCGGCCAAATCACATACCAGCAAGAGCACAAGAACATTTTGCACGTTGTTCACGTGTCAATTATCTTAGTCAGCCTGATAAAATACACCCAGGCAAAATAACAAAATATCTGGTCAAATGCAGGCTCGGACAACATTATTGAAATAGAAAACAACAGATCGGCCTGCAGGAAAGATCTCTATGGTGAAACCTGTTCATGTAGAGTTGTTAGGAAAGTGTTTTCCTTCATAATACATCATTTTGCAGTTTTTGTAGTATTTGATAGAACAGTGACACAAATATGAGTGTCTTACAGTCACCATATTTAGTGTCAACATCGTGCACATTGTGAGAAAAATAGGCTGTGCAGATGCTTACTGAAATATTATATGGGCCTTTTGCACAGCAGACATTTTAACTCATCACAGCAGGAAAAACAGAGGTATCAATGTCCTTATTAATGGATCTGCTCCATTTAAGTGAGCCAGCATTCAAACTTGTAGGGCGCCAAAGCATAGACGACACCCATGTCCATTATGCATCATAAACATACTTATATTGTGTTATAATCTGCTTACAGCAATGTATAATTACATTTATAAACACTCATACATATTCATAACACATTATACAGCATTTTATCACGACTCATAAGGACAAGTATCTTAATTATTCATAATTGCTGATCACTCTCTGACTTTTTGGATCATAGTGTATTATAATCTTCTGTTATAATAGACTCCTAGGCAAATAAAAAGGAAAATATAACACAATTATTGAAATAAGGTGCAGAGAGCAACTCGTGACAAAACACTTATATCATTTACATGTCACATTAGAGAATGTTAACAATGTTAAAACAGCTAAAAATAACGTGCCAACACTGAAGCGAGCATTACTCAAATGAGCATTATAATACATGAAGTAAGCAACATGACAAAGCATGCAGGCAGTACAGAGGTATGTAGACATAATGTGAAACAACACATGAATGTCACTTAGATAACTACACAAGATACACAAACCACATGAGACTACAGCAGCTGGAGAAACAAGTTCACATAGTTCACACGCAGACATTCACATAACCGGGTGCCAGCAGCAGAGAGGAAGTATTTTGTAGCGCTGACAAATCTGATCATCAATCACCTACTGTTTTAAATGAGAAGTAAATTAATGGCATATCCTGACTTTTTCTGATATGTATTCATATAGAGTTCCAGACCAATTGATAAAAGGCCCTTCTCCAAAGAGGAATAATACAGTTCCCCTCTTGTAACTCCTCTTGTGATACGATATGACAACATCTGGTTTTTCCAGCTTAGTGGGTTTTATTTCATTAGAAAATCTTTAGTCTATATTTAGACACCCTGAACTTAACTTTTATTGTCCACTGGTCCACTAGTGAGTGTTCAAACCTTACCACCCATTCAATAGATTGCCACTGTGCTTTTGGCTGGTGAGTGAAACAAATCTTCCAGCCACTTGCATATTTTATCACCATTTGGCTGGTGCTAATTTTGTGCTCTGTCTATATAAGAAAAAAAAAACCCTCCAGCACTAGTTTTGTTTTTATATATCTGAATCGGATAGCTTTTATCCTGTTTTCTCCGTTCCCTTGTTGTAAATGTTGTACTGTCGGTTTTTAAAAAACAATAAAAAACCTCATTCCTCTGGTGTCGAGCCAACACCAACACGCAACTACAATCTGTCAATCTGCTCTTTCTACCTAAATGTCCTGTTAGTAAATAACACACGATGTCCCTGAACATGACGTACTCATCACATTATGTTACCTCAGCTCAGCAGCATTCATAAACTGAGATGCAGTTTATTTTGTTTGTAGATGACTACAAAAAATAGGAAATCCAACATTTCTTTGCCTCCATAATTTCGACTATTTATCTAATTGTGTCCTTATTGCTCACTCTTGTCATTCAATCCAAGGTGCGAGATCCACCTCATCACTTCCTGCAATGTGTGGGAATATCACCGAATGACACAGGGAAAGACCACATGCAGAGGCTGAAAGGAATGCTTGAGGGGACAATGGACCTGTACACCTTCATGGTACGCCGTAAGATTTAACCACAGCAAAGGAATCTCCTTCAGTAGACTCACAGCAGAAGGAATGCTGGCACCATTTACACCCTGACAAGTTGTTTTTGTTTTTTTTGTGTGTGTCATGGAGAGACTCCAGAGTGATGTGGATCAGCAATACAATGCCTTCTGCTATTTTTGGGCTGGATGTTGAAAGATGGCTTCACAGTTTTCAAAGCCAATGTCATAAAACAATAACTGTGTGCCCAAACTAACATTGACATGTTTTCCATGTTGTAATCATTCCTCCTGTTCATACTGATCATTAAAAGGACCACTTCACTTACACTTACAATAATGGGGAATAAGATCCAGCTTCATTAGCTTTGTAGTGAAACACTCATCCACATTGCAGTACATTTCCACTGACACCTCTCCTCCTCCTCCTCCTTTTCCTCCTTCTCCTATTCTACCACAGAAATCCAGCATGACAGGGGTGCCACTTCTCAGTTTGCAGGGGGCGCTGGATTTCAAGCCCGGAGCAGACCCCCTCCAGAATGAAGCCCTGGTCCAGATGTGGCTTGAGGTCAAGATGAAACCGCTGCTAAGATCTGTCACCAGACACTTCCTGTCCTGCCTGAGCACCAAAAACTTCAGCTGCTCCACCTACCAGACTGTGTAAGCCTGTCTCTGTCCTCCTGTGTGTCTCTGTCACAATGGCTTTCATGTTAACAGTGTTCTCACCCTCCTCTTCCTCCTTTTGCAGGGTGAGGGAGTTAAGCCACCATTTCTCTGAGATGAATCCAGTCAGACAAAAGTGGATCTATACATTCTTCATGTATCCCTTCCTGTCTGGAGACAGAGTAGCTGGTAAAGGCTTTATGTTAATAATAATTATAACTTCTAATTAACTAGAAATGACTTAGAGAGTTCACAACCCCACTAAGGCTGCTCAATTTGAACTTGTTATTAATAATAGAAAATGTTTAGTATAAACATATAGTCTTTATGTGGTTCCAATTCTGAATCAAACTACAAACATTCAGACAGTAATATGTGAAAACATTTTTAAACTAAATGCAGAACCATTGAATTATGATCATTTAAATTTATAATGTTGCCATACAGTCATTGGTTGATTTGTGCATGTGTCATCAAAATGTAGTTTTAGCTACACAGTGCATTTAAAGGAATGGTTCACAATTTTTCAATAATAATAACTTCCTACTAATCTCAAAGTGCTTTACAGCAAATAAATTGCATGCACCAAGAGCCTCACATAAAAAGGACATAAAAGCAAGTAACAAGCATTAATGTAACATAAGATGCACTTTATAACATTAATAGAATAAAGATCAAATAAAGTGAAAATGCAAGTATAAAACCAGCTGACACAAAATAGAGTAGTAAATAAAATATAGTGACATAAAATAACATAAAACATAGTTAAAACATAGAATACATAGAATGTATAAAATCATGATTTTTCTATACACAGACTGGTGACCTCTGCCTTTTTAAACGACAGTCATGTGCCCGAATGATCATTAAAACAGGTTTTTCTTCCTGTAATCCCTTCATAATCAAGATCCCTTCATGATGCACTTACAATGTAAGTGACGTGGAATGAAATTTACAGTCATCGTTTTGAGAAAGACAATGGATAGTGCTTCCCTAGAAGTATAGAAACAAAAGAGGGACTTTGACACTAAAATGACTGTAATGTTGAAAGATAACTGCTTTATTTGACACATTTGGACAGCTGAGGCTTCAGATAAAATTTTAAATATATTATTGCATGGAAGAAGGACTGAGGATTTTGTCCCCCATCACTACCATTATAGGCATCTTTTAATAGTCAGTATGAACAGGAAGAATTACAACAAGAAAAATATATGTGTGTTCATTTCGGGGCCTGATGGTTGTTTTAAGACAGACTTGAAACATTTTAACATTTAACAATTAGGATGTTCAGCTTTGATAACATACATGTAGGATTGATAATCTGCTTTAATTTGTGAACATGTATAGTGTATATGTGTTGAATCAGTGTGTGTATTTCTGTACAGGTTGTGTGAAGCCGGACGAGAGCAGCGAAGATTGGCTGATCAAGAATTTTGGTGCTTTCAGAGCCATGGCCCGAATGGAGGACTTCTCAAAACTCAACATGGTCTTCAGTGGAGTGAGTTTGACTTTGTTTTAAGGTTTAGATGATGGTTTACA
Organism: Scomber scombrus; assembly: GCF_963691925.1. Lineage (NCBI taxonomy): Eukaryota > Metazoa > Chordata > Actinopteri > Scombriformes > Scombridae > Scomber > Scomber scombrus. The sequence continues at coordinate 28,601,872 of NC_084971.1, forward strand.
GTTTTGAGACACCAATCAGCCAATCTGACCTCTCCTCCCCCTTCCTCTATCTTGTTCTCTTTCTCCTTTGATATTTTTCTCCACCACAGCTGGAAGTCCTTCAACTGCTCTCCCCAGCACAGAAGGCCGAGCTGCTGTTGAGGCCCGAAGTTGCAAGTTTAGACAATGGCACCTTAACCCTGGTCTTCCACAGTTTGTTGACAGGAGATACTAGACCTCCACCCACCATGAGCCCTGGAGGGGGCCACAACTGGACGACCCCTGGACACCCAACTATCTACTCAACACCGGCCCCACACGACGGCCTCAGAGAGGTACTGTAGCAAGAATCTTTAGATGTTACTTATCAAGTGTAAAAAATATTTTTTTCACCATTTATTTGAAATGATTTGTTTATCTCAATAAAGGTGAATGTGCAACTGACAAGCGAACTATAACACAGACACCCAAGAGATCTATCTTATACCAAGAGATCTGGTATAAAACAAATTCATCCTCATCATCTATCTACCAATGGATCCATGTGTGCAAATTAATGTAGTACTGCTAAGTTTTCTTCACACCTGAAAAGCATTTTTTTTTTTTTTTAAACATCTACAGTAAAACAGTATAGTCAGGTTGCATTTTGGGCCAATGTCTATAAAGTAAATTTGGGACCATCTGGAAATTACTGTTAGTATAAAAAAGTTGCAGCCATGATATTATCATTTTGAGTATTTCAAGCTACTATAGTATAACTTCAGTGAACAGATATAATGATAAAATGTATGTTTTCTTAAAGTAACTATAATAAATATTCTTTAATAATGAACAATTGGTCAAATGACATTTACAGTTATGTGAAAGGGGATGAACTCACATTTTGACACGACTGAGCAGTTTTCCTCAGCTGTATGGACTCTTCTAGCATCTTTTGGCTCATGTTTTGGTTTTCTGAGCTGCAAGTTTACAGTAAGAAAGTTTGCTGTACTCTTCCGGCGTCGCACCAAATACCGCAGATAGAAACATTTTATTATCTCTTTTGTCACACTCTCAGGTTGTAAATGGGTTCATGATGGCTCTCAGACCTGTTGGAAGCTTCGTTCATGACTTTGTGTCTTTCACACATCAGGTACAAGCACTCACACACCAACACACACATAGATTAAAAACTGTTATGCATATTATACATCATATATTTCTATGTATTTGAGCCAAGTAAAATGACTCCTGATCTTCTGTGTTTCCAGACAAACATGTCAGAAATAAGAAGCGCCACTCTGACCCAGTTTCTGCTCAACTGGACTCTGTCTGAGCTGGCAGACTTGTACCAGCCGCAGAACACATCTGTAGTTCCAGAAATGTCAGAGTTTGATGTGACGAATGTGGAGGACTGGTATCAGCACATTGTGATGCCGGTGCTACGCAGGTTCTTGCCAAACGACCAGGCCCTGATGCATAGAAACATCACACTCGCCTTCCACGAAGTTTTGTATGTCAAACTAATTCCTTTTTATTTGCATTCTTGATCCCTACATTTTTTTTCAACATGTTTTGTTTATTAAGTGTTGAAAATTAGATTAAGTCAAATTACAAGTTCAAAGTTATAATGCTGCAGCACTTACTTAATTGAATCTAGCAATTAGCTTATTAGCCAACTCTGTAGCTCGATGTACCTTTTAGACTCTTTTAGGTTACTATTTTGGTTTTACTGTGCTATTGTAGCTCTTTCTAACACATCAAACCCACTGTACACCACTACTGTACCTGTACCTGTACTAGGGAATAGTCATGTGGCTCTTCTAGACTTGCGGGTGTGCCTTCTTTTTTTAGACTTTCACAATGTTATCTCACCGGATGGATCGAAAATTCTGATCAACGTAGTCATTTTGCGGGGGTTGTGGCGATCCAAAAAATGTATCTGCTGATTTAAAGATGTCTCCTTCACAGTCTAAGAGTTTGGCCATTATGTCAAATTGGCTTCACAACCTGTTGCCCATGATTAATAGGCAACAGTTACTATGTCAGCTGTAAGATAAATAAAGCAAAAATATGCAAAAGTGGGTTTGTTATGGAGTGCTTCTGCCCCCTAGTGACAAAAAACTAAAATGCAGCTTTAAGAAATCAGCCACAGGTCGGCTAATATTTTTCTGTGTTATAACATCTGTTGTGTATGTTTGTGTCTCATTTCTCTGCAGCTATTTGAATCATGGTATGAAAAATGAAAATGAAACAGATATCGAGGACGTCTGTAGCATCACCCTTGACAAGTCACCTTGCGGGGTAGGATTTGTTTTAGATTTTTTAATTTTTTAAATATATATATATATATATATATATGAAGTTTGAATGTTTGAAGTATATTTAAACTTACATGAATATCCATCTCCTTTTATCTTCTTGCGCCTCTTTAAACCCCTTCACCCATCTTTATTTTCTTGCTACCAGTTGACTGATACAGTGGAAAATGTGGCCCATATTTTGCACTGTGCTGCTCGTACCAACCTGTCAATGTCCGACACAACGGCCATGATACTAATTGAAGAGCTGATGATGCGTCTGAACTCGCTGATCAAAGAGCTGTCCACAGCGGTGAGTATTGACCATTCAATAAACCCATCTATCTATCTATCTATCTATCTATCTATCTATCTATCTATCTATCTATCTATCTATCTATCTATCTATCTATCTATCTATCTATCTATCTATCTATCTATCTATCTATCTATCTATCTATCTATCTATCTATCTATCTATCTATCTATCTATCTATCTATCTATCTATCTATCTATCTATCTATCTATCTATCTATCTATCTATCTATCTATCTATTTATCTATCTATTTATCTATCGATCTAATAATTTATATTGTTAGGACTAATTTTACTATGCTTCCTACAATGAGTGCATCTCCATTTTTTTCCCCTCCTGCAGAACTTCAAGGAGGTGGCGGCCGAGTTTCAGGAGATCTTTGGAAAGCCAGACTCTCCGTCTCTGACTCAGAGCCACCTGGACGACCCAGACTTCATCAAGCTCTGGTTTAAGGTGAAGCTGATGCCCCTCCTGCCTGATGTTCCCATTGAGCTCCTCTCCTGCCTCAGCACCAAGAACTTCTCCTGCCCCGTCTACCAAACCATGTGAGTTCACTGTTTTCAGGTTTTCTTTTTTATTTTACATACAAACATTATGGTGTAGTTACAATAATTTTCTTTTTCTTTTTTTGTTCTTGTACATGTGCAGTGTTAGAGAACTTAGTGAACACATGAGATTCATGCATGCTGACCCGAAGCACAGTCATAACATCTACAATCACTTCATCTTTTCCTTCCTGCTGCATCACAACACATCTGGTGAGTAAACTGACAGCGGACATAGCAAATGTATGGAGGTAAAAAGATAATCACAAATATGAAATTATTTTACAGGCAGTGGTAAAAGAAGTATTCATATCCTTTACCTGAGAAATTACAAGAAAAAGTCCTGCATGAATAATCCTACTAAAAGTATATGACATCATTAGATTATTGTTACTGAAGCATCAGTGTTAGAGCAGCATGTTACTGTTGTAGCTGCTGGAGGTGGAGCTAGTTTACACTACTTTATATACAGTTAACTACTTTACACTACTTTATATACAGTTAGCTAGTTTACACTACTTTATATACAGTTAACTACTTTACACTACTTTATATACAGTCAATTACTTTACACTACTTTATATACAGTTAGATAGTTTAGTCCAGTGGTACTCAACCTAGGGGTCAGGGCCCCTTCAAAGGATCACCCGATAAATCTGAAGGGTTGTGAGATGATTCATTTGGAGAGGAAAGAAGAAAAAAAATATTTCTGATACGCATATCTTTTGCAGTTTTTTGACTTTTTCAAAATGTTTTAATTTTTTGTACATGTGTTTCAGACCCTCAGTGTCTCTCAACAACCAATCATAGCGCAGAATGGCTGAAGAGGAACTTTGGTTTGTTCTCAACATTCGCCCCCATCACAGACTTCTACAGGCTCAACAGAAACTTCTCTGCAGTAAGTCAGAAAAACCCAAACATGCTTCATATAAAACTAAATTAACCGAAGTCTCGACTTAAAATATTGATATTATTAATAAGAATTAAAATAATTTCTTCTCTTTTCTCTCCTCTCCAGATGGAGGCTCTTCCCGTACTGTCACCGAAGCAGATAGCAGAGCTGCTGCTGTTGCCTCTTCCGACTCCTTCAGATGTTGTTATCAACCAAGTGTTTGACTTCCTGATGGAGTCCCCTGGAGACGGGAAGCTTGTGGAGGTCCTGCACTTCCTGGCAAAGCTTGCTGAAGAGGTAACTGCTTTTACTATGATGACTTAATAATGTAATGTTTATCAATTTTGTATCTGTCCTGGATGACCAATTGTAAAATATTTGACTTCTTAGGTCACTCCACCCTGCCATGTCTACAGACAAATGTGAGTACTTTCAGATGTTTTTATAACTTACTGTTCACCAAATTTTGTGATATTTTGAATCGTCAAACACAATCACAAGTAATGTTAGAAATACAGTCCGATAGGGTTAATTTTCAGGAACATTATTTGAGAAACTTTATGTATAAAATAAATAGACAGGGATATTTTCACATTGATGCAAACCTAAATAAAATTCAATGTTAAATGTCTTTGGGCTTCCAAAGATGTGAATGACAGAAGATGTTCAGAAAGTAGTGCATAAAACAAATATAATCAGATTTAATTAATTACGAAACAACCCTGTCCTTCTCTATTTGTTTGTTAGAAGCAGGACAGTTTCAGTTTTCTTTAGGATATTTGATACAAAATTCAGCAGATTTTGTACATTTTAAGTAGTACAGTATAAATGGTCAGATCTGTAGTTTCATGGGAGTTTTGTTTATTTGTTTTGTCAGTTTTGAGCGACTGTACAGAGCCGTATCATCTGTGCCTGCAGACATGGAACCAGTCATCTGGGCTGGCATAGACAACCTGATCAATGTTGCACCAGAAGGTTCGTCTCTCTCTCTCTTTTTCTCTCATACTCACACATACCCACAAAATTTATGCTATTACCTCTTGTGTACAAAACTCAACATTTGGTGTAGGAGCAAATATAATATAATTTAATAAGATTTTTTTTGTTATCATGTGCACACTGTGGTTGACTGAATGTTTTCTAATTTTTTGCCCCAATTGTTTCCATTCAAACAGAGTGTCTACCAGAAAACGTCACGGTGAGATTTCTTTATCTCAGCTTATTTATATATTCAGATTGAATGTATTCAACTGTATTTTGTAGCTCTGTTTCATTATTTTTCATTAAATTTATTAAACCTTTCATTTCCAGTGCCCAGTAACCATGTTCAATGGTAAGAGCTTTTCATGCTTGTCTCATTTCTTTTACTCATTACATGATTATAAATGCTTTTAGAGGTATTATTATTTAACATTTTTTTATTCTGTGCTATTTGACAGCAACTAACATCTGCAGAGGAATCAACAGGTATCTCATTCATTATGAACTGAAGTCACAATAGTCCATGTTGCTCAAGTTGCAGCACTAACATGTGTTTAACATGTATTCACAGCTCTGATTTACACGCTCACTTGAACACATCGATGCACGTTCCCTGTCACTTTACCTTGGAGGAATATGCTTGTGCACAGGTGACTGCCTAAACTTTGTCAATTTTTACTGTATTTATACATTTTAATTCATGTTTAAACCATTTGTTGCTTAATTGATTAGTTAATCGACAAACCTGCAACTATATTTATAATTGATTATCCAAATGGAATAATTGGAAATAATATCCCCCAGTTCCAGCTTCCTCCTTTGAGGGAATTTGCTGTTTTCTTGGTCTTATGTGATAGGAAAATATGACACTTCTTCAGATGTTTTATAGACCAAACAAGTCAATTTATGGAGAAAATAATCCGAAAATTAATTGATCAGGAAAATAATCATTAGTCGCAGCTCTAAATTATCTTGAGTCAAAGTCAGATTGGAAATAGAAAACAACAAACTGTTTAGTTTTTATTCTGGAAATAGCTTCTATACAACCTGATGTCTGTTTGAGTAACTAACATGTGACCTGTCTCCCATCCAGCTGGACAACTTCAGCGCCCATCAGCTGGTGTCTCTCCTGAAGTGTAATCTGCCCGGAAACAGCAGCCACTCCAAAATGTTGTGGAAGATGCTAATTACTAAGGTCTCGTCTGTCTTGGATCCAGCTCTGGACATCCTGGCTAACATGGTCAGTAGTTTCACGTACAACTACATCATATCCTCATTTATCCTCAGTAAAAAAGTGTGAGTTTTAAAAAGTAAAGTAAATGAAGGAGGAGAGCTCCAATTGATATATTCAATCAAATCTTATTGATTGATTGATTGATGATACTTTATCGTCAGACAGGTCTGAACATTTTCTTTCGTCCATCAGCAGTTCCATTGCGAACAAAAAACATGCAACACTAATACACAAAAACAGTGACAACAGACAAATTAGTGACAAATCAGCAGACAAAAACAGTGACACATCAAACTCTACAAACAATATACATAGCACATTAGTGTCCCTTCACCTGGTCCTTGATCTTGACTTAGATTCAGTGTTTAGCGTAAGGATCGATGGATGTACAAAGGAATCCTTAAGCCTGATCTTATTGAATGAGGGTACTATGAATCTATAGTTTGATGGTAACAGTTGAAATTCTTTGTTTAAAACATGGTTATGATGGTTAGAGATGATATTGTTAGCCAACCTTAGCATGTTGTTGTGATAGGCTGTTTCATAGAGTTTCTGGAAGGGTTGGCACACAATCTTTGAGCAGATGTTTAATTGCTGTAACAGTTTGGCTTTTCTTAAGGTTGTAGACAGACTCTTGAACCATATAATGTTGCAGTATTGTAAGATGCTCATTATGACTGAGGTGAAGAAAAGGAGAAGAATTTTGTCTGCTTGCCCCGAAGGATCTGAGGCAGCGAAGAAAGTATATCCTCTGCTTTGTTCTTTTGCAGACATAATCTATATGATATTTCCAGTTTAACAGGTTATCTATCCATACTCCCAAATATTAATGTCAGTGTGAATTAGACAAGGAGTTCTGTGGGAGTCGGGTGGTGACCCAAACACAATTTCCTCTGTTTTCTGTTTGTTGATCCTCAGTTGTGATGATATTGGGTTGATCTCTCCTACAGTCCATGCCTCCTCCATCAGCGTCACAGATTTTGGATGTGATCGGAGAAATCAGGGTGTTGATGCTGACCGATGAGCAGCTGAGGAACAGCAGCGTCGTCGCAAAGTGGTTCTCCGGCCGCCTGAGAGGGTTCCTGCCGTCTGCGTCGGGACGGTTCCTGCACTGTCTGAGCCGCAGGAACATCAGCTGTCAGTCCTACCAGCAAATGTATGTGATCATCTACAAATATACAGTTCTACTTTTATAACATCATGCATATATATCATGTTTTAATGTCTGTATGTCCATCTGATATTTTAAAAGCTCAGTTTCCTTGACACATGTTCACACTTACTGTTTTCATGGTGGTCTGTTGGACAATCAATCGTTCTTTTGGTCCAACATTTGGGTACATTAATTTGAATATTGAATGGATTGCCATTTGTACTTGGTACAAACATTGATGCCTTCCAGTGGGTTAATCCTAATGACCCGATGAATGATCCTAATTACTTTTAATCCACTGACTTCAATTTAGTGCCACCAGCAGGTCAAAATTTCTCCTAAACAACACTTTTATAGGTTTTCTGTCATTTAAATTTGATGCTAATACAACATGCAAACTTTATCCAAGTTTACAGGCTTACATGATGCTAAATGTTAACACAGGCTAGTGTTAGCATAAATTCTTAAAAGTAAACTGAACACAAATGCAGATAACAGCAAAGGTGGACAGGTTTATCTTAGGCTGGCAGATGTTTAGCAAATCAATCTGAAACTGAGTTTAAATCTTAAATCTTAAGCCAGTTTACGACTTTTGAGCGTTCACATCATCAAACAACTCAAGATGGTTGTTTGATTACAGAGTTGGTCGAGTGATGGTTAAAAACACTGCACAGACAACATAACACCATATCCATTAAATGTGTGTTATTTGTGTGTAATATAACTCCAATATGACCGACATGAACCTCCAGTATGGAGTCAACAACAGGTGTGCTTACAAAAATCCATTTAATGATGTTTTCTGTGTCTAAAAAGCTTTTATTTTTTCAGGAGACTTCTAACAAGATAATCAACTTACATATAAATAAGTATTAAATGACATAATAAAATGATTGTAACCACAGCTCCCAGCTTCTCTGTAGGGATCTAAGAACAGCAAAGTTGTATCTCACATTTTTCATAGACTACAAAGAAGTTCAGCCACAAATGGAGCAACTTACTTTAGACTATTAGATAACCCTGAGAGATATGAAAATATGACTAATTATTGTCGTTAATTGTGGCTTTGACTTAATTTTCAGACTGCAGGTATTCAGCCATCAGTTTGACAACATGACCTTACATCAGCAGCACGTGGTCTTCAAGAGCTTCGTCCTGCGTTTCTTGTCTCATCCACTCTCAGGTACTAATGATGATGACTATTTAAAACTATATTTTTTAGTTTTCACATCTGTATGATTAGAAAGTTAAAAGGGTGTTAGCATTCACTGATTTCTCTCCATCTCCTCAACATGGTCCAGGTCCAGGCTGTGTGTCAGGATCCAACAGCAGTGCAGAGTGGCTGAAGAAGAATTTGGGTCCATTTTCAGTGTTTTTGCCCCTCAAAGAGCTTCTGCTTCTCAACCCACAATTCAACCCTGTAAGATTTAACTTTCCCAAATAACAAGGAATCTAACAAATTGGTCAATGTCTTTTTTACATTGTTATTCCCAAATAACAGCCACATTTGCTTTCCCTTTCTTCCTTATTTTTAGCTGGAGGTCCTCCAGTTGCTGTCTCCAAAGCAGAGTGCAGAGCTGCTGGTGTTGACTCTTAAAACTCTTCCAGAGAAAGAAGACATCATTAATCTGCTGTTTGATTCCCTGACTCAGCCGTCCCAGGAGAAGAAACTTCCTGAGTTCCTGTCGAGCCTCGTCATGTTCCTTCCGAGGGTAAAAAGATGTTCCCTCTTCAATCATGATTTACTTCATCGTTAACTGCTGTTTCAAAGTAATCATTGTTCTTTTCTGCATTTACAGGGAAATCTTTCCTGTTCAGCATACAAAACACTGTGAGTTCATGTCTAAATATATTCAGTTTCTTGGAGGTTACATACATATTTATATATATGACTTCACTGTGATGTTAACACCACATGTTGCTGTGTTACAGGTTTGCCAGACTGGACTTGGCCATGACTACAGTTTCTCCTGATATAGCATCATCCATCACCTACAACAAGATTGACTTATCCAAGCACATACCTCCTGGTGAGAGACACCATCATCAAAATAAATGCAAACATACAGAGAGTATATGAGAATAAGCTTTGATGTAGAAAACCTTTTGCCACAAGGCACTTAAAGTCAAAGTGAAATGAAAGTTTGAGTCTTTAAAAATATTCTATGAAGTAATTTGTATTTATTTGTGCTTTCGTTACAGGTTGCATCATATACAATGGAGAGGTAACTATGTTTTTTTGTCTTTTAGTCTGTTATTATTAGTATTGGTCTTATGACAGCAGACTAATAACTATATTAATTTCTTTCTCCCCAAAGTGCAAAGTCACCATGATTAATGGTAAGTCTTCTTATTATCTACACTAATCCATTTATAAAATAATGTAACATTATAATCTGACTAATCACAATTAATTCATTTATTGCTGTTTTTCACAGAAACCGACATTTGCATTGGAGTCAACAGGTGAGATTTGTAAAGCAAAATTAAAACCACATAATTTTGAGTTAAACAAAAACCTGTTTTGCTATGAGATTAACATTTGTGATCACATTTATAGCACAATGCTGCAGCGCCACCTTGACAGCGGGAAGATGAATGGAAATTTCTGTCACTTTGGTGTTGAGGAATTCGCCTGTGCTGAGGTAAAACACAGAAACATCTTGGATCAACTTGCCATCTTAAAACTACCACTCTATATGTGACCTTCACTATATGTTATGATCTTCCTCCATCACTTACATGATGTCATTCTTCTCTTCATTACAGCTGTCAGCTTTAAAAGCAGAGGATCTGGCAGCGATTTTAAAATGTAATCGCACCTTCGACTCCAGTGGCTCCAGACCCGTCTGGAAGCTTGTCCTCTCTAAAGCCTCTCATGTGCTGGATGAATCTCTCGATCTTCTATCCAACATGGTATGAATCACAAATACTCCTCACTTTCTTTTCTCCTGATCAGAACAAGACACCAGATGTTTTTTATTTATTTTGTAGACACTGGACCCCAGAAATCCTGCACTGTCGATGATTTTGGACTCAATACGAGAAATCCGACTGGACACCTTCAACATGGCTCACTTCAACGATCCTGCCTTCATCCAGCTGTGGTTCATTCACAGACTTCGCCCGTTCCTGCATGCTGTTTCCCCTGACTTTCTGTCATGTCTCACCACGAGAGGTTTGAGCTGCAGAACCTACCAACACATGTAAGCAGCTCATACATCCATCTTCAACCAGACTGCTTTGATTTCAGAGCAGATCTGAATCTCATTTTGTTACGTTGAAATATCATCACACACTGCATTAATCAGATGACCCTTCAACTCATTTTTAACCCAGTGTGCAGATTTTGAGCCATCTTAAGCCGCACATGACGGCCCCCATGCAGATGACTGTCTACACACACTTCATGAAGGTTTTCCTGACCAGGAACAACACAGCTGGTACGTTCTTGCATTGTTATCTTAAAGATGTTGGTGGTTGAAGTTACAATGGTTTTGTTTCATTTGTATTGTGCAAGTATCAAAGAACAAGTCTGTAGTCTCACTAGCACACACCAGAAAATAAAACTGCAGGATGGATGAAAAAAATGTAGAAATAACTATTTTTAGGTTCTTCCCACTACAGAGGTAAAAAAATGTAAATTTGGCCAAACACATGTTCACTACAACTCAGCCTCATCTGTGCTAATGATGCATTCAAGACATATTTGCAGAGTGTGAAAATGTAGAAAATAAACCAAATCAGAAATACTCTTGAATTATATATATATATGATTATCCACATTGCTTATATACAGCATAGACTGTATATAAAATGGACGTAACATCCGTGACGTCACCCATTAGTTTGTGGACTGTTGCTTTGAAGCGAATAGTTTCGGATCTGGGCAGCGCCATCTTGAAAATTTCTGGTGCATGCCGGGTAAAAAAAAACATGGATTCTACTTATATGGGCATCAGGAGGAGCAAGAGACGCCCTCCTGAACCTGTGAACCAATCAACCTTTCAATCACGACGTAGCCACGCCCTTAGGCATACCCAGCTTTATCGTCAAATATAAAATCAGGGAGGCCAACATTTTACAAATGAACATCATACTGCATTGAAGAAGGCTTTAAACTAGCGATTGAGACCATAAACACATTTTGAAACCGTTTACTGAGGTTATAAATCAAGTGAGAAGTTGGTGAATTCTCCATTGACTTGTATAGAGACGGAAGTCCTTTTGACACCAAAACGGTCGCCCCCTGGTGGCCGTTTGATAGAATGCAGTTTTAAGTTATTTCCGCGTTGGCATCATTTCAGAGGACCGGAACTCCCCGCCAGATATACAGTTAGCTAGTGTAGTCCAATGGTTCTCAACCTAGGGGTCATGCCCCTTCAAAGGGTCACCAGATAAATGTGAAGCGCCATGAGTTGATTAATTTGGAGAGGAAAGAAGAAAAAAACTGGTTTTGGATACACATATCTACGGAAGAGGATTAGGGCCACTGTGGTGAAAAAAAGTGAGTTCTCTTTTTTCTCAGAATTCTGAATTTTTCAGAATTCTGACTTTTTTAGAATTCTGACTTATTCAGAATTCTGACTTTAATCTCAGAATTCTGACTTTGTTGTCAGAATTCTGACTTTGTTCTTTTTTCTCAGAATTCTGACTTTTTTTCTCAGAATTCAGATTTTTTTTTTGAATTCTGAGAAAAAAGTCAGAATCCTGAGAAAAAAGTCAGAACTCACTTTTTTTCCCACAGTGTCCCTAATCCTCTTCTGTACATATCTTTTGCAGTTTTGGGACTTTTTCTCTAATCTTTGATGATCATTTGAACATTTATTGAAATGCAACTATGTGAGAAGTTTAGAGGGAAAAATCACTATTTGGTGGAGCTGTTAACAACTCATAGACATCCGAAATGTGAGCCGACTACACACTGCTTTTTGTAAGACGTCAAAAGACAAAAAGGTTGTAAACCACTGGTTTCATCTTTAACAATGTGATGTATTTTGAATGCTTGTTATATTATATATTGTGTCAAATATTCATCCGAAAAGTAACTAAAGCTGTCAAATCAATGTAGTGGAGTAGAAAGTACATAGTGGGAGCTTAATGGAAATAGCATCAAATGGAAATACTCAAGTAAAGTATAAGTACCTCAGAATTGTTCTTAATGAATACATGTGCTTAGTGACTTTCTATCACTTTCAAAACTACATGCTCTCTCTGTATCATAAGGAAACTATAATGTTCATACGTTTTTTGTACATGTGTTTCAGACCCTCAGTGTCTCTCAACAACCAATCATAGCGCAGAATGGCTGAAGAGGAACTTTGGTTTGTTCTCAACATTTGCCCCCATCACAGACTTCTACAGGCTCAACAGAAACTTCTCTGCAGTAAGTCAGAAAAACTAAATTAACCGAAGTCTTGACTTAAAATATTGATATTATTAATAAGAATTAAAATAATTTCTTCTCTTTTCTCTCCTCTCCAGCTGGAAGCTCTTCCCGTACTGTCACCGAAGCAGATAGCAGAGCTGCTGCTGTTGCCTCTTCCGACTCCTTCAGATGTTGTTATCAACCAAGTGTTTGACTTCCTGATGGAGTCCCCTGGAGACGGGAAGCTTGTGGAGGTCCTGCACTTCCTGGCAAAGCTTGCTGAAGAGGTAACTGCTTTTACTATGATAACTTAATAATGTTTACCAATTTTGTATCTGTCCTGGATGACCAATTGTAAAATACTTGATTTCTTAGGTCACTCCACCCTGCCATGTCTACAGACAAATGTGAGTACTTCAGATGTTTTTATAACTTACTGTTCGCCAAATTTTGTGATATTTTGAATCGTCAAACACAATCACAATTAATTACTGCATTGCATTGCAATACTTGCCAAAAAATGTTAGAAATACAGTCCAATAGGGTTAATTTTCAGGAACATTATTTGAGAAACTTTATGTATAAAATAAATAGACAGGGATGTTTTCACATTGATGCAAACCTAAATAAAATTCAATGCTAAATGTCTTTGGGCTTCCAAAGATGTGAATGACAGAAGATGTTTAGAAAGTAGTGCATAAAACAAATATAATCAGATTTAATTAATTAACGTAACAACCCTGTCCTTCTCTATTTGTTTGTTAGAAGCAGGACAGTTTCAGTTTTCATTAGGATATTTGATACCAAATTCAGCAGATTTTGTAAATTTTAAGTAGTACAGTATAAACGGTCAGATCTGTAGTTTCATGGGAGTTTTGTTTATTTGTTTTGTCAGTTTTGAGCGACTGTACAGAGCCGTACCATCTGTGCCTGCGGACATGGAACCAGTCATCTGGGCTGGCATAGACAACCTGATCAATGTTGCACCAGAAGGTTTGTCTCTTTTTCTCTCATACTCACACATACCCACAAAATATATGCTGATACCTCTTGTGTACAAAACTCAAAATTTGGCATAGGAGCTAAGATCATTTAATTTAATAAGATTTTTTTGTTATCATGTGCACACTGTGGTTGACTGAATGTTTTCTCTTTTTTCCCCCTCATTGTTTCCATTCGAACAGAGTGTCTGCCAGAAAACGTCACGGTGAGATTTCTTTATCTCAGCTTATTTATATATTCACATTGAATGTATTCAACTGTATTTTGTAGCTCTGTTTCATTATTTTTCATTAAATTTATTAAACCTTTCATTTCCAGTGCCCAGTAACCATGTTCAATGGTAAGAGCTTTTCATGCTTGTCTCATTTCTTTTACTCATTACATGATTATAAATGCTTTTAGAGGTATTATTACTTAACATTTTTTAATTCTGTGCTATTTGACAGGTACTAACATCTGCAGAGGAATCAACAGGTATCTCATTCATTATGAACTGAAGTCACAATAGTCCATGTTGCTCAAGTTGCAGCACTAACATGTGTTACACATGTATTCACAGCTCTGATTTACACGCTCACTTGAACACATCGATGCACGTTCCCTGTCACTTTACCTTGGAGGAATATGCTTGTGCACAGGTGACTGTCTAAACTTTGTCAATTTTTACTGTATTTATACATTTTAAATCATGTTTAAACCATTTGTTTCTCGCCCTTCTAATTGTCCTCATCATTATCCTACATTGTAAAAAAAAAAAAAAGTTGTTTTGAATTATATTTGGTGAAGCCATTTAAAAAAAACATGGTCAATCACATTTTTAACTAATTAACCTAGAACTCCAATGATTTGTTGCTTAATTGATAAAAATAACCTAGGACTATATTAATAATCAAATTTCAAATCGAATCATTGGAAATAAGAGCAAATATCCCCCAGTTCCAGCTTCCTCATTTGAGGGAATTTGCTGTTTTCTTGGTCTTATGTGATAGGAAAATATGACACTTTTTCAGATGTTTTATAGACCAAACAAGTCAATTTATGGAGAAAATAATCCGATAATTAATCGATAAGGTAAATAATCATTAGTCGCAGCTCTAAACTATTTTGAGTCAAAGTCAGATTGGAAATCCAAAAACAAAAACTGTTTAGGTTTTATTCTGGAAATAGCTTCTATACAACCTGACGTCTGTTTGAGTAACTAACATGTGACCTGTCTCACATCCAGCTGGACAACTTCAGCGCCCATCAGCTGGTGTCTCTCCTGAAGTGTAATCTGCCCGGAAACAGCAGCCACTCTAAAATGTTGTGGAAGATGCTGCTCACTAAGGTCTCGTCTGTCTTGGATCCAGCTCTGGACATCCTGGCTAACATGGTCAGTAGTTTCATGTACAACTACATCATATCCTCATTTATCTTCAAGTAAAAACGGGTGAATCAGTTTTAAAAGTAAAGTAAATGAAGGAGGAGAGCTCCAATTGATATTAATCAATCAATCTTATATTGGGTTGATCTCTCCTGCAGTCCATGCCTCCTCCATCAGCGTCACAGATTTTGGATGTGATCGGAGAGATCAGGGTGTCGATGCTGACCGATGAGCAGCTGAGGAACAGCAGCGTTGTCGCAAAGTGGTTCTCCGGCCGCCTGAGAGGGTTCCTGCCATCTGCGTCGGGAAGTTTCCTGCACTGTCTGAGCCGCAGGAACATCAGCTGTCAGTCATACCAGCAAATGTATGTGATCATCTACAGACTTACAGCTCTACTTTTATAACATCATGCATATATCTCATGTTTGTCCATCTGATATTTTAAAAGCTCTGTTGGACAATCAATTGTTCTTTTGGTCCAACATAGGGGTACATTTAATTGAATATTGGATAGATTGCCATTTAACTTGGTACAAACATTGATGCCTCCCAGTGGGTTAATCCTAATTACCTAATCAATGATCTTAATGACTTTTAATCCACTGACTTCAATTTAGTGCCACCAGCAGGTCAAAATCTCTCCTAAACAACACGTTCACATCATCAAACAACTCAAGACGTTTGTTTGATTACAGAGTTGGTCGAGTGATGGTTAAAAACACTGCACAGACAACATAACACCATATCCATTAAATTTGTGTTTAATCAGCATAAATGAGCCATAATCTCATAATTTATTAAAATACGACCGACATGAGGCATGAACTTTCAGTATGGGGTCGACAGCAGGTGTGTTTTCAAAAGTTAATTTTATGATGTTTCCTGTGTCTTTTCAGGAGACTTCTAACAAGATAATTAACTTACATATATAAATAAGTTAAAAATTACATAAAATAAAATGATTGTAACCACAGCTCCCAGCTTCTCTGTAGGGATCTAAGAACAGCAAAGTTTTATCTCAAATTTTTCATCGTCTCCAAAGAAGTTTAATTAATTAATTGTTGTCGTTAATTGTGGCTTTGACTTCATTTTCAGACTGCAGGTATTCAGCCATCAGTTTGACAACATGACCTTACATCAGCAGCACGTCGTCTTCAAGAGCTTCGTCCTGCGTTTCTTGTCTCATCCACTCTCAGGTACTCATGATAATGACTATTTAAAAATATATTTTTTAGTTTTCACATTTGTATGATTAGAAAGTAAAAAGCGTGTTAGCGTTCATTGATTTCTCTCCATCTCCTCAACATGGTCCAGGTCCAGGCTGTGTGTCGGGATCCAACAGCAGTGCAGAGTGGCTGAAGAAGAATTTGGGTCCATTTTCAGTGTTTTTGCCCCTCAAAGAGCTTCTGCTTCTCAACCCACAATTCAACCCTGTAAGATTTAACTTCTTCAAATAACAAGGGATCTTACAAATTGGTCAATGTCTTTTTATTTTTTTACATTGTTATTCCCAAATAACAGCCACATTCTCTTTCCCTCTCTTCCTTCTTTTTAGCTGGAGGTCCTCCACTTGCTGTCTCCAAAGCAGAGTGCAGAGCTGCTGGTGTTGACTCTTAAAACTCTTCCAGAGAAAGAAGACATCATTAATCTGCTGTTTGATTCCCTGACTCAGCCGTCCCAGGAGAAGAAACTTCCTGAGTTCCTGTCGAGCCTCGTCATGTTCTTTCCGAGGGTAAAAAGATGTTCCCTCTTCAATCATGATTTACTTCATCGTTAACTGCTGTTTCAAAGTAATCATTGTTCTTTTCTGCATTTACAGGGAAATCTTTCCTGTTCAGCATACAAAACACTGTGAGTTCATGTCTAAATATATTCAGTTTCTTGGAGGTTACATAAATCATTATATAAATTACTTCACTGTGATGTTAACACCACATGTTGCTGTGTTACAGGTTTGCCAGACTGGACTTGGCCATGACTACAGTTTCTCCTGATATAGCATCATCCATCACCTACAACAAGATGGACTTATCCAAGCACATACCACCTGGTGAGAGACACCATCCTCAAAATAAATGCAAACATACAAAGAGTATATAAGAATAATCTTTAGTGTAGAAAAACTTTTTGCCACAAGGCACTTAAAGTCAAAGTGAAATGAAAGTTCGAACCTTTTAAAATTCTAAAAGTAATTTGTATTTATTTGTGCTTTCGTTACAGGTTGCATCATATACAATGGAGAGGTAACTATGTTTTTTTGTCTTTTAGTCTGTTATTATTAGTATTGTGTTATGACAACAGACTAATAACTATGTTAATCTCTTTCTCCCCTAAGTGCAAAGTCACCATGATTAATGGTAAGTCTTCTTATTATCTACACTAATCCATTCATAAAATAATGTAACATTATAATCTGACTAATCACAATTAATTCATTTATTGCTGTTTTTCACAGAAACCGACATTTGCATTGGAGTGAACAGGTGAGATTTGTAAAGCAAAATTAAAACCACATGATTTTGAGTTAAACAAAAACCTGTTTTGCTATGAGATTAACATTTGTGATCACATTTACAGCACAATGCTGCAGCGCCACCTTGACAGCGGGAAGATGAATGTACATTTCTGTCACTTTGGTGTTGAGGAATTCGCCTGTGCTGAGGTAAAACACAAAAACATTTTGGATCAACTTACCATCTTAAAACTATCACTCCATATGTGGACCTTCAGTATATTTTCTGATCTTTTTCCATAATTTTCTTGATGTCATTCTTCTCTTCATTACAGCTGTCAGCTTTAAAAGCCGAGGATCTGGCAGAGATTTTAAAGTGTAATCGCACCTTCAACTCCAGCGGCTCCAGACCCGTCTGGAAGCTTCTCCTCTCTAAAGCCTCTCATGTGCTGGATGAATCTCTCGATCTTCTATCCAACATGGTATGAATCACAAATACTCCTCACTTTCTTTTCTCCTGATCAGAACAAGACACCAGATGTTTTTTATTTATTTTGTAGACACTGGACCCCAGAAATCCTGCACTGTCGATGGTTTTGGACTCAATACGAGAAATCAGACTGGACACCTTCAACATGGCCCTCCTCAACGATCCTGCCTTCATCCAGCTGTGGTTCATCCACAGACTTCGCCCGTTCCTTCCTGCTGTTTCCCCCGACTTTCTGTCATGTCTCATCACGAGAGGTTTGAGCTGCAGAACCTACCAACACATGTAAGCAGCTCATACATCCATCTTCAACCAGACTGCTTTGATTTCAGAGCAGATCTGAATCTCACTTTTGTTATGTTGAAATATCATCACACACTGCATTAATCAGATGACCCTTCGACTCATTTTTAACCCCAGTGTGCAGATTTTGAGCCTTTTTAAGCCGCACATGACGGTCCCCATGCAGATGACTGTCTACACACACTTCATGAAGGTTTTCCTGACCAGGAACAACACAGCTGGTACGTTCTTGCATTGTTATCTTAAAGATGTTGGTGGTTGAAGTTACAATGGTTTTGTTTCATTTGTTTTGTGCAAGTATCAAAGTACAAGTTTTCTATTTATTAAATATCAGTTTCTTGCAGGTTTTTTTAAAGCTTACATTGCATATTTTGGTAAAGTTGTGTTTGTTCTGTGTGTCGACGTGTTTCAGACCCGAGCTGCAGCTTACACAGTAACAACAGTGGAATATGGCTGCAGAAGAACTTGGGAGCTTTCTCTGATCTGGTGTCCTTCCACGACATACTGAAGCTCTACTCCGACTTTTCAGCGGTATTCTTTTCGGCGTTGTGTCTCCTGTCGTCATATTTTTTTGTTTATATGATTTTGGTTTACACTCTGTTTTGACTGTTCCTGTTTTTTTGTGTATATTTGTGTGTGTGTGTGTGTGTGTGTGTGTGTGTGTGTGTAGATGGAAGCATTACCACAGCTGACAGTCAGACAGCTGGCTGAGGTGTCCTCCACACCAGGTCAGCTCACCTATGCTGACCAGGTTGACATGGTGACGAAGCACGTCCCCGACAGACTCCTGTCCGCCTTCTTTGATGACTTCTCACCTGCTATCATGGTGAGTGTGCGTCATATTGAACATACAACGACCAAACTTCCTGTTCAAGCCTGGTGTCTCGAGTCCCGATAAATATCTGTAAAACACTAAAATGTGATTTTCAACATTCATGACCAAATTGTCCCCATTTTCACCACAATTGAGATCATGATTATGATAATATACTTGTTTTCAGCACTTGCACTGATGTTTATCATGTTCTGTCCAACTCGTTTTTACCTATAACAATAAAAAAAACAGTAATTGTCCTCCATCCTGATGAAAACAGGTGCGTGCATAAGAGCATACTTGTTTCTGTGTGTGTGTTTGTGTGCATGAACATGTGTTGGGTACTGTTTTGGAGTTCTCAGACAAAATTTGGTATTAGGTTGGTACCAAGAAATTAAATTATAGACAAAGAACATTTATCTACTAATTACTTTTCCTGCAGGTGATTTAACATTTAATGGTGGATGGTGACATGATTGACAGTCACAAAGTCGTTGCATTTATTAATCTCATGTTGTAATCTCTCGTTTTCTGCAGGGTCATGAAAATATGTTCCCCTCTGTGGTGAGGTCAGCCATGTTACAAGTCGTGTTTGATCGTGCCAACCTGTCAGATCACTCTGTGGGTGATTCAGATGTTCTGAGGTGGCTCCACAACCGGCTGCGCCCCCTGCTGGTCGAACTGTCATCAGACCACGTTACGCCGTTCTTCAATATACTGGCAGGAAGAAACTGCAGCATCGAGAAGCAGGGGTATGCTAAAAACTGCTTAAACAGAATCATTGATTACATGTTACTGGAATGAAACCACATCAGTTTTATTTTGATATTCATATCCAATGTTTTTTGGTGTGAGAAGCTTTTTTTGGCTCACATCGAAATCAACCTCCAGGCAATATCACAATAGATGCACTGCTCCATCAAGGTGCAAAAGTTAAAATGATAGAAAATTTAAATAATTAATTAAAAGAAAATTGGGGTTGAGGGAGAGAGAGAGAGAGAGAAGGAGAGAGAGGCACAGTGAAAATCAAGCAACATGTAGCCACTATAATAGAGGATGTTTAACTTGGAGAAACAGTGTGCCTTGACTTTTTTTAGGGGAATATATTCAACCTTTTTTGTACACATTGATTGCTCAACTGTACATCATTGATTGCTTTATTGTGCTTTATCTATTTCAGTGTGGATGACCTGAATGGGACGATCTCAACTCTCAGTTTAAGAACACAGAAAGAAATCCACAATCACATCGTTGAGTCTCTCAAAGGTAAATAAATCACAACAAAAGCAGTAACAAAAACAGTGAACTGCTGTAGTTTTTGTGGAGTGACACTTTACCAAATTATGCATTATTTTAGTCACATCTCTCACGTATCTCTGTAACAAGTACAAGAAGCCATCAGACTATTTAATCCAGTCATATTAATCACATGACAGTTACTGATCTAACAGAGAGGTTTAAAAGTGTCCTATGAAGGTTTTGACCACTAGTAGCCAGATAGTTTTGTTTTTTTTACTCATGAAATAAAAGCTAATTCAGTAAAGTACAGTAAGTTTGGAGCTTACACAGCAGCCTAAAGAGTTTGAATCTTCACTGAGCAATTTATTAGGAACATCTGTGCACTAATGCAATCCTAATGCAATGCTACTCTAATATATCAGCTCTGCCATAAATTTCTACTTTTACAAAGCTTAAATATTTTCATTTCTTTTTGACATTGCCAGAAAGGTGATAATTGTGTAAAAGTGTATTACATACTTACATTTTTAGCATTTTCTTATTTCATTACAAACTCCTCTTTGCCGTTAGAGACTCGGGGGAAGGAGTAACTTAACATAAATACCATGTTTATACCTGTAACACAAATGAAACTAAGGCTTTTTTTTGGTATAATCTTGTACAGACAATTATTTTTTAACATGCATGATAACAGTTAACTGCAAGAAAATGTGCATTGTTTAAATTAACAATAACCCATAACTTCTTATTTACCATCTTTGAAACCAAATCTACCCCTGATGCCAACCTCTTTCATATTCTCCTATCCTAGGACCATCGCCTCTCCGTTGCTATGGTGACAACTTCAACCACAGTTTCTACGGATACCTGAAGAGTTCATTCTTGGGTTTTGAATTCCCAAGACTGACCACCTTCCTGTCCCTCATGCCTCACAACAAAACGCATCAGGTGTGTGTCCAGAAATAAAGCAGACAGCATTGGAAGGTTTCAGTTACTAAGATGTAGGATATGAAGAGTAAATACAAATGCAGCGGAAGAGAATGACTGATCTGATGTTTGCTGTG
The DNA here is from genome assembly GCF_963691925.1 of Scomber scombrus. Taxonomy (NCBI): domain Eukaryota; kingdom Metazoa; phylum Chordata; class Actinopteri; order Scombriformes; family Scombridae; genus Scomber; species Scomber scombrus. The sequence continues at coordinate 28,623,345 of NC_084971.1, forward strand.
ATTCTAGTTGGTGAACTCCATGCCTCCATCCGATCTTGGGGATTTCCTCCGTCGTCCTGACATTGTCGACAACGATGAACAGCTCTGCGTGATTTACAAAAACTACATGAAGACACAAGTGTTCCTGGAGATGGTATGTCCTGCACAAACTGACACATGCACAGAAATACAAACTTTTTAGTGATGATAATGTATAATCACATGACTGTAAACTACAGGAGGCTCTTCCGGCAGCGGTGCAGCGGCCAACGCTGCCTTGTGTCTGGCCCATCGCGCTCAGTAAATCCAAGAGGTCAGAGGTCAATGCCTGGTTTGACAAAAGCCTCAAAAACTACATGGTCTTCCTCACAAAGAGTCTGCTCAGCTCCAATGCCACACAAGGCGCCTCCTGCGTGGCCTTCCAAAAGCTGTATGTATGCTCTATACACCACTCATGTGAAAAATTGTGTGGTTTTTCTGTAAAGGACGAGTTCCCAATTTTTAATCCGTCTTAAAACAACAGTCAGGTGTCCATATGAGCACTGAAAGAGGTTTTCCTTGCTGTAATCATTCATACTGGCTATTAAAAGATCTCCTTCAAATGTGCTTTCAATGGAAGTGATGGGGGCCAAAATCAACAGTGTGTCAACAGTTATTTTGTGAAAAAATGCATTTAAAAGTTGATGTGAAGTATATGAGGCTTAAGCAGTCTGAGTTAGTCATAACAAGTAGATATCTGACACATTTACAGTCTTTTTTTATCATCAAATTCCCTCTTTGTGTTTCTCTGTTGTGCTGTGGTGGAAGTATAGTAACAAAATGAGGGACTTTGGCACTAAAAAGTCTGTCACGTTGAAATCTGTCTTATTGATTTGGGTCATTTGGTAGATTGAGCTTCATATTAGCTTCACATAAACATTTAAATACATTTTTGCACAGTACGAGGCTTGTGGATTTTGGCTCCCATCACTTATATTAATAATGCCGTATGAAGGAACTCTTGACTTGAACATTTGTGAAAGGGTCTTGTAAGATGTTTGCAAATGTTCTGATTTCACCCTGTTTTGTTTCAGCGTCTTAGTTCTTGGTGTGTACAACTACACTGCTGCAGACTTTGAGAAGCCAGATGTGTTCAACACCAGCATCAGGTCCTACCTCACCTCAGGTCAGACTTCAGACTATAATAACATCTCCAAATTCATGTAATATTTAAAAGATTATGTCTTAATTCAGAAATTCACAGCTGTCAGGAGAACAAAAGGGTGCACCCTGAGAAGAAAACTTTTGAGTCTTAATTGTATTTTTATTTAATCTCAAAGCAAAAAACCTCTACTTTAATAACTTTTGTTTGTCATTGTAGTGACGGTGCCAAAATGCTACAATGAAAGCGTCCCAGAACTAAACTCAACGGCCTGGTTTGTTGAATACATCGGCCCTTTCATGCCTTACCTCACTCTGGAGGATCTTCAGTCATTTGGATCTTCAGAGGTGCGGAATTTAACTACAACTCTGGCATATAAATGAACAAAGAAGCAGTGGAAGATAGTTGAATTCATGATTTACAGACCAACTCGTCAGTGTTAATAACTCCTCTCTTTCCTCTCTTTAGGTTATCCAGGTGTTCACCGTTAACCCCCTGAACATCGCCCTCCTCAACCACAGCGTCTTACCTCTCGACCTCACCAACTACTACACAGAGCTTATATATCGAGAGAACAGCAATTTCAACCCCTTACTGTGAGTCTAAACCTTGAAAGAACTGAGAGTAGGAGCTTATTAAGAAGTTAATATGCATTTTAAAGTTTTTTAAGCCCTTGTTGTTTCTCACCACTTTGTATTAAATTAAATCTGGGACTATTTATTCATATCTTGCATTGCACTGCAGCTGCACTGTAAATTACATCGTCTTTTTCTATTTTACTCTTTTAAATCTTTATATATATTTTTTTCTTTTATCTTCTGTTTCTTTTGTTCCATCTTTATGTTGTTTAAATAAAGCACTTTGAATTGAAATTTGCTATACAAAAGAAACTTGCCTTGCCATATTTGTGTGCTGAACGACTCCCAACTCTCTTGTTCTCTCTTTCTGCAGTCTTCCTCTGTTGTGTCGGTGTGTTGCTCTCGGACCAGCCTTCACTCAGCTGACTCAAGAAGAGAGTATGGTCGTTCTGTACAACCTGACCAATGTCTGCACAGACCTGGACCCACAGGTAATAAACACACTCAAAAACACTTGCCACAGACACATAATTGGCTCCCATTAGCCCAGAAGTGAACATTTTAACAAGTGTCTGATAGTCAAAGGTACACGTTTGCACTAATTCATGAACTAAAGGACCTGCAGCATTTTTTCTTTAATCGTATACTGCAACTGACTTTTTTCTTTTGCGTCTAGATTTCTGCTGCTTTGGCGGGTAACCTTGGTGAAAACATTGATTCCACGGCCATTACTGCCCTCGGCAACGAAAGCACCGGCATTTCCACTGGCCAGCTCAAGGACATCAATCCTCAGGACTTAATTGATTCCCTCGCCACCCTTAGCAATGTGATGGGCTGGAATTACGGTCAGGCCAATGCCATCATCCAGATTCTGATGTCTTCAGGGATGATGCAGGTAGCTTCCGTCTGCCTGTCAGTGTTATTGAATTCATAATTGTCCAAGGTTGTGTCACTGACCACTGACTGGTGGAAGAACTCAGACCCTTTACTTCAGTATAAGTACCAATACAGCAATGCAAAAATACTAAATTACAAGTAAAATTCCTGCATGAAAAATCCCATGTAAGGAAGTACATAAGAATTAACAGCAAAACATACTCAGAGTATTTAATTACTCATTTCTTCCCTCTGACTGATATATTATTATATATGACATCATTAAATTATTAATAGAGCAGCATGTTACTGTTGTAGCTGCTGGAGGTGGAGCTAGTTTACACTACTTTATATACAGGTAGCTAGTTTAGTCCAGTGGTTCCCAACCTAGGGGTGGGGGCCCTCCAAAGGGTCACTAGATAAATCTGAGAGGTTGTGAGAACAAAAGATCACAGTTCTGATACACAAATGTGTTTCCAGTTTTTGGATTTTTTTCATCTAATGTTTCATTTTTGCTGAAATATTGGATCATTTGAACATTTATTGAAATGAAACCATGTGAGAAGTTTAGAGGGAAAAATCACTATTTGGTGGAGCTGTTAACAACTCATAGACATCTGAAATGTGAGTCAGACTACACACTGCTTTTTGTAAGATGTCAAAAGATAAAAAGGTTGGAAACCACTGATTTCAACATTAACAATGTATTTCAAAAGTGTGTTATATTATCACATTGTGTCAAATCTTTATCTGAAAAGTAACTAAAGCTGTCAAATAAACAAAGTGGAGTAGAAAGTATAATATATCCCTCTGAAATGTAGTGTAGCGGAGTAGCATCACATGGAAAGTACAAGTACCTCAACATTGTACTGCGGTACAGCACTTGGGTGAATGTACTTAATTAATACTTTCCACCACAAAAATGAAATTGATCTCATTTGTGTGCTGCTTCCACCATCTTCCTCTCACCAGTTCAACAGCGCGTCATCATTGTTTACGCTGGGCTCTCTTGTTACGGGCGTACCAACGACAACGTTCACCAGCATCAACAGCAGCCAGCTGATTCTCGCAGGCAAAAACCCATCGTTCCTGTTGTACATGGTTACCGCTCCGGTGGTTGTCCAGCAGACCTTTGTTACTCAGGTATGAGTTACATGTATTCTGTTAACAGGATTAGTAGGATAAATGAATGTAAAGTCTTGTTATTTATGAAAGCCCAAAAGTCATAAATGTCTTTCAGAGGGCTTAAAAAAATGTTTTTTTTTAAACATAAAGCAGCCTCTCTGCTTAGAACGGCGATGAATAAAGAAGCTAAATCTTTTAAAGGTTGTACACAGAGAGAAAGTACAGGCAGAGCAACAGTTAACAAAAGTAAAATTAAACCAACATAAGCTCTGTCAAATATAGAAAGCAGATATTCAGATTCTGTAAAGAGAAAATGTGAAAATGAAACAGGTATCTGTCTGCATATGTATGCATTGTATAAAAACCTGTCAAACTGTTTAATGTGAAAGAAACAAACTTGACAGCTGTTTGGTGGATGCTACAGTATCCCATGCCTCAAACACAACAGTCACGTAACACATCAGCTTGTTGGACTGTCCAATTTGTGCAAAACTGGTGAGTTCACATAATTTCCTTTCATCTTCTCTCAGATCGTAGCCACGAACACTAACAGTGAGGTGATCATAGACAACGTTCCTGATGAAATGGCCACTGAGATCCCCCGTTCTCGCCTGCTTGGCTTCTCAAGTAGTACCACCATTATTAAAAAACTCAACAAGAAGAAATGGAAACGGCAGCAGGTAGCGAATCCAGCACTGAAACACACACTTTTGTTCTCAACACACCCGCTGCTTCACTGTATGTCATTACACACTATTTATTTATTCATTTTTATTTTAGGTTTCACTGTTCTTTAATGTGATCGCTGGGCAAAGTGCCACCAAACCAGACGAGTGAGTTTCAAAATTACTTTTCAATGAAGCAACAAAGCAAGAGTTTACACCAAATAACGTGTGTGTGTATGTGTGTGTGTGTGTGTGTTTGCAGATTGTCATCCTCTTTGCTGCAAGGGTTCACCTGTATTGGAGTAAGGACTATAGAAACGGTGCAGATCAAGAAGCTGATCAAAGCTTGTCGGAGGAAACGCACGAGGAAGGTCACACTGGTGGAGACTCAGGTGAGAGTAGGGGAGTGTGTGTGTGTGTGTGTGTGTGTGTGTGTGTGTGTGTGTGTGTGTGTGTGTGTGTGTATACCTGACAGAGAGATGTAGACCAGCAAGCGTTAATTAAGCGTTTTTTTAAGTAAAATCCTGTCAAAGGTTTCCAGGTGTCTAGTTTACATGTAACCATGATTTTTACAGCATTCAAAAGATTATTTTTCAATGTAGTGATGGCCATAACAACACGTTTTCATACAGCTGTTCAAGTGCTGTTAAAACAAGACTTTTAGGTTGTATTTAACATCGCTTTCCAACCAAATAAAGGCGAGTTTTTTTACGTAAACTTTAAGATATCTTTTCACTTACAAATCACCAAATAACCGCTCACTGCAACAGTAAAGGAAACGCTGTATGTTGATTAACGCTTCATGCTTTTTTTACCAACAGCTGACCTGCATGTACAACTACATCAAAAACGATACAAACACCACCAACTTTGAGCTCTACCCTCCAGACATGCTGATGTATTATGAGTGAGTTCAGAATTGATCAGATTCATTTCTGTTGGCTTCAGGTTAAAAACAGGCCGGTATGTAATAGGGTCAGTGAAAAATAAGGGTTGGCAAGATGAGCAATTCAAAAATATCTGAAATAATTGTTTTAAAAGCAGCATCAGATTTGTTAAAATGTAAATTTTGTATTTTTGTTGATTTCGTGTCATTTGAAATTACATTTGCATCATTTTTTTTAAACAAAAGTAAGACTGAATGCTCCTGGAAATGTCAAATGGTGTAACCACAAAATAATTATAAATATTAATTATTTTATCCACCTACAGTGTATTTAAGTGGACTTATACAAAAATATGTACTTTTCCATTTACTTTGATTTACATGATACCCCAGATTAATTTTAATATTTAGAACAATTGTTTCCCATTACCTTTATTTAATATAAAACGTTATAATGTAAGATCATACCAAACTAGTTGATAAGGTGTTTTATTGAGAATTTAGTGTTTTAAAGCAAGTTTACAAATCTTTTATGGTTAAACCACTTAGACATTTTTGCCATAATCCTCCAGATCACTTTTCATTAGTTACTGTCTCTTTCTCTCTACAGTTACTCCTTGGTGCCGCAGGCCAGCTGCAGGTCCTACTTTGAACAGCTGGCAGATGCAGACTTCTGGATCTTCTCTTCTGCTCTCAGATACAAACTGACTGCTCTGTTTGCGAACGCCAGGAGCTGTCTGGTGAGTCTATGAACAATAATCAACAATGTTGAAGTTGAGATTAAATGAAAAATGCTTTTTTTTAACCGTTTAGATCACATCCCTGATTATAGTGTGCACCTCTTCAGCAATATATGCCAAAATAATACATTTCTTTGTATTATTATATAAATAACCAGCGATTTCTTCATGTAAAACAAAATAATAATATCATGAAATCCACCCAATCAATCAATCTTCAGTTTTTAGCAGCACAGAGTTGAGATTCATTATGACATGCCCACTTTTTAACATTCAAATAAAAAACTCTCCCAACATTATGTCCAGCTTGTCTGCCCTGTTTCACTCAGAAATATGTCACAGTATGGAAGTTAGATACTCTCCACATGTTTCATCTGGACTTTAATCCATCCAAGATTAGTCTTGGATCTAGACTACAGTGGGCTAATAAACTAAATTTAAACTGGGTTTCTCAGACATGGTTTGGAATAGTAAGAATATACTGCAATTTGGCCTAGTGTTGACACATGAACTGTTTTTGTAATTGTTAAGTTTCTCCAGGACTGCACATTTGTTACACAACAGTGTAAATCTAATCCAAGTCAGATACTTTGTATTTCTCTTTTAATGTTCTGATGTGTAATTCATCTGTTTTCCATTCTTTATCTTTCTAAGGGTATCACCACCACGAGTTTGACTGAGGATAATATATCGGTTTTGGGAAACATGTGCTGTACTCTGGATGGGTCCTACATCGAGAACTCTGACCCGTCCATCTTGGAAAAACTCAAGAACTGCCCAGACCTCAATAATGATCAGGGTACTGCTGTTCAGTCTCTGCTGCTGAGCGGGAAAACACAGTACGGGTACGTCCACAGCTGCAATACAGTCCTCTACTAAATCAAATAAAACTTTATTTATATATATATATATATATGTACTGTATGTGTACTGTACTGTACTGAAATAAATCCCCCATTTTTCTCTTTTTATTTTATATTTTTCTTTCCAAAAGTCATTCACTGACCAGCAGAAATATAGGTTCTTGTCTAAGATTGATCATTTATTAACATCTTATACTTTGTGTTTTTCCGTCATCAGAGTCTCATCAACATGGACTTTGCAAACTTTGAAGGACCTCGATATGTTACCGATGTATTTGAAAACAGCCTTCTATGATGAATTCGACAAAGTGAGTAACAAAGGAACGTGTGCATGTCTTCATTTAATGGACGAGGTGACGTCATCTGTAGGTGTTTGACTCATTTTTGTTTCTTCTTTAAACGTTACGCAGAGAACGAAGCGGACATTCATGAGGTACTTCATGAAGGTTCTCAGGAGGAACAGAGTGAGCAGATACAAGAAGAGGCGGTTGAGACGTCAAATTAGAGCATCAATTAAAAAGAAGTCAAAGCGATCTATAGGTTAGTCTCTCTCGCTCTCTTTCTCTGTTATTATCTCTGCTCATTTAGTAATTTCCACAGGTGTAAAGTATGTTTTCATCAACCACTAGTCCCTCGCTGTAACTCGTAACTCCTCTCTATGACTCTTCTCTCTGTTTTAGTAAACGAGTGCACCGTAGGAAATATCACCCAGGTGACAGTCAGTGATGAGGCGTTCCCCTTCGACTACGACGAAGTCAACCAGTTTGACTACTGCCTGAGTGCCACGGTCGTTAAAGATAACTTGGCTTCCATCACTGAGAAGGTGGACGAGGAGGAGTATCTAAAGATTGTTCTCACCAAGCTGCAAGAGGTGGGTGAAAGCAGCCTGTGTGTTTGGTTTGTAGGAGCTTTTTTAAACTGTGCTTACTCACTAAGTTTAAAAATAATAATTAAAATCAATAAATAAATGAATAATGGAAATAGAATGAGTACCTTGGATAAAAGCATAAAGACAAAAAATGAAACAATAATCTGGTTGAGTATAGTTTTGAAAAATATCTGCGATTTTGAGTGGCTAATTCGCATTTTTTCTCCTTTTCTATGGAATCTTTAATAAATTAACTGACTCTAGATTTAGATTTTCTGGCCTTTTCTGGTCTTCTCACTGATTCTCACATATTTACAGGCGTACTCAGGCAGCTCAGTCCCAGAGGATCAGGTTCAACTCTTAGGAGCAGCGTCCCGCCAGGCCACCGTCAATGACATCAATCTGTGGACTATCACCAAGATCGACACGCTCTCTGCTTTGATGGACTCGTCCAATGGAGAGTGGGACCCGAGCCTGGTATGGAAAACAAGTGAAGTGTGTTGAGCGTGTTGTAAGTTCTGTATACTCTTGTTTGTTCTCATCAAAGCACGTTTCTCCTCATCCAGGCAAAGGCCGTCATCTCCAAGTATCTGAGTACAGAAGGGAACAAACTAGGCAGCGCAGAGATCAACACCATCGGAGGAGTCAACCTGTGTTCCCTGGACGCCGACGTCCTGAAGAATATTTCCCAAGAAAGCCTGAAGTAAGAAGATTGTGTTTGTGTGTGTGTCCAAACAGTGTTTAATGCCTGCTGACATTTCAACTGACTGTTCATATACTGAAGTTATAAGGGCTTCATGTAGGTTACGCCATTGCATATGTTGATGTGGGTGAAGTCGGGCTTGTTTAACCAAAAAAACCTAACAAATAACAAATTATGATTAAACTGGTTATGCTTTGTTAACAATACTACAAAGCAATTACAATTCTATGAAAACTGCTACATGATTAATGCATTTGTGAACTATTCCTACAGTTATAACCCGACCAATACTGAATTAGTGTTTTTTTCCAACATAAAACTCATATCATAGACAATCAATCTTGATCATTTCTAAATTATTTCAAATCTATTTTGGCATTTCTGATTTCCCTGTTACTAATTTATTTATTGTTGCTTATTTCTTATTTCTTTTTACTTATTAGCCAGCATATTATTAGCTGCTCAGCTCTGTGTTGAAGTTTCAAAAAGTGCACTTGTCTTTTCACTTGTTGGAGTGTTTGGTCTTCCCATCTCATACCTGGATGTGTTTTTGTAACTCCTGCAGAGATGCCGATGCCCTGACAGTGTCCAACTGCACCCTGGAGAAAAAGAAAGAACTGTTCAGCATCGCCCAACTAGCATTTGCCGACGACACCCGCTCAACTGTCTCCCAGTCCTCCTACCAGCTCACAGAACCGTACCTCGGTAGGCAAACAGACACAAACATGAATACATTTACACTGCATGCAGATAAACTTCAGCTTAACTCACTGTTTTTTTTACCGCTTGCAGGGGGCGCAACAAATGACTATGTCAGAAGTTTGGTGGCCTCCGACGTCAACATGGAAATGGATACTTTCACCAGTCTAGATGAGACTGTTGTACAGGTCAGTGGAGCACGTGTGTCAAATTAAAACCTCCAGTTGATGCTGTCTCACTATTTAGATGGGAGGCAGGAGTTGATTTAAGAATTAAATTACTTATAAACTACTATAATACTTATCGATTACAGGTATCATTTGATTTTTCGATATTACTTGACATCGATTTATTTTGGTCGAGACCTTAAAGGTATCGAGTACCGATACCCAGCTCTACTTATAAAGTGCTCTGTTTCTGTAGCTAGTGGCAGACAAAACGCTGCTACCTGTATGCTTAGTTAGGGCTGTGTCTCACTGGTGTTGATCAGTTTTTATGTTGTGTTTGATTTTTTCTTTTAATGTGTTTTTATTCGCACATGAGTGTAATATTTATTTGCTCTGCTCTCTCTAGAGCCTCAGTGTTAGTGAGGTTAAAAATCTTCTTGGCACCAATCTGCCAGAGTTGAAGTCCTATGAAAACGAAACAGTGGTACAGAACTGGATCACCAGCAGGTTACAGACAGACCTTAACGACCTGGGGCTGGGGCTGACAGGGGGCAGGGATGGCACGGCCTCCACCAGCGCTCCTGCCTCTACCAAGGCTCCTGCCTCTCCTGCCTCCACCAAGGCTCCTGCCTCTCCTGCCTCCACCAAGGTTCCTGCCTCTCCTGCCTCCACCAAGGTTCCTGCCTCTCCTGCCTCCACCAAGGCTCCTGCCTCTCCTGCCTCTACCAAGGCTCCTGCCTCTCCTGCCTCTACCAAGGCTCCTGCCTCTCCTGCCTCTACCAAGGCTCCTGCCTCTCCTGCCTCTACCAAGGTTCCTGCCTCTCCTGCCTCCACCAAGGCTCCTGCTTCCACCAAGGCTCCTGCCTCCACCGCCGCTCCTGCCTCCACAGCCGCTCCTAAAACCACTGGCTCCTCAAAATCAACAGCAGCGGGATCTACTACCACCAAGGGTGAGTACTGGAAAAGTTTTGTGACAAAATAACTTAAGAAACAATTGACAGTCTGCTATAACCCTCCCCCGAACAGTCATTGTCCAATCATAGCTCAGCAATTCATAACTCAACACATCAGGCCTGTCAAACTTTGGATTTTGCAGCATATTGAAGTGGTGTGCAGAAACATTATTTTAAAAAGTTGTAAATCTGTCGCCAGTATCATTGTAAATTAAGTGTCTGGTTAACATGGAAAGACAGGTGTTGCAACCATAACTAAGGAGGATGGTTTTCTTAATAGCCACTAGATGGCAGAAATGTTCACACATTGGGAAGCAGCTTTCACGCATTAGCTTCAGAATAACATCTCACTCTTCCAGTAAAGACACTCCAATCCTACTCGGACATTAGATCAATACATTGTAAATTTGATAAGTTATTCTCAATCAAGGGAAAATACAGTGTTCCTCATCTCTAATGTAAATTTTTCTGTTTCAGGTAACAATGGCGCCCGCCTCCGAGCGGACCAGGCAGGCTTGTCCTTCCTCGTTGTCCTCGCATTCCTCGTCACCTCTCAGCACTTTGTAGTCCTGTAGGAACAGGACTCTGCTGCACATGGCTGATAATTTAATTGGTTACAAACTACACTGTATTGCTTACTTCTACATGTACACCATATTTCATGTGCAATAATAACATTAGATGTAAATAATGTATTTTGGATTACTTAGTCCTTAAAGTCAGAAATGTGTACACACAGACGCCTACTCATTTTAAACTGCATTTATTTTGCTTTACTTTTTCTTTTTGTCTTGATGGTTTGATTAACTGATTTGTTAAAAGATTTATTTTATTAGTTTATTGAAAAATGAAGGTTTAATTGAAGAATGAAGGTGAAAGTTCATATCTATTTTTATGATGCTGTAAATTCTTTGTATCCCTATGAAGCACTTATTGTATTTAAGTACCCATAATCATCAGTTGATCCATATTAAATGGTGTGCAGGGGCCACTTCATTTCATCTATGAAGTAACACATTATAAATGGAAATTATTGCTATATGTTGGAGTAAGTCTGATATTTAAACTACATTACGTAACACCTTATGTCTCTAGTCCAGGGTGTCGAACTCATTTTTGTTCAAGGGCCATGTACAGCCCAATTTGATCTCAAGTGGGCCAGAAAAGTAAAACCATTAACCTATAAATAATATATATGTAATGTATTTTTACTATAATAAACCATCTATTTACAAAGCAGATGAACAGCCTGAGATGCCTTAAGAAAAATTAATAATAGGTCTTTTACAGATTATTTTGCACAAAAACTGCTGATTGACAACATTTTGCACAATGTTAAATATATGAATGGTTTAAATATGACCATGATATGTATTCATTGATTTTTTTCAGACATTTGTATTCTGGTCAGGGTGGAAAAACCTCTAGCAGTATTTTACATGAAATATGCTCTGAAATATACAGTTTAACTTGCTCCTGAAAACTGACATCATACTTTGCAAAGTTATCCAATGGGCCAGATTAGACCCCTTTGCAGGCTGGTTCTGGCCTACGGGCCGTATGTTGCTCTAGTCTAACTTTGTGAATAAGACACAGTACAAAAGTGACAACATTTATTAATGTAAAATGTTGGCCCTTGTCACCCCAATAGAAGAAAACCCTGCAATTTAAATATTTCCAGTAAATGCTACTTTATAGCTGTCTACCCCACTTCATTTATTTGACAGCTTTACTTATTTTTCTCAGCTGAAGATTTGACACAATGGATAATATGACAAGCTTTTAAAATACAACACATGAAACCAGCGGCTTCCAAACTTTTTGTCCTTTGATGTCTTACAAAAAGCAGTGTGTAGTCGGGGTCACATTACAGATGTCTATGAGTTGTTAACAGCTCCACCAAATAGTGATTTTTTTCCCTCCTTAACTTTTCACATGGTTTCATTTCAATACGTTTTCAAATTATCCCATTAATTACCCCTCAGATTTATCTGGTGGCCCTTTGGAGGGGCCCCACTCCTTAGTTGGGAACCACTGGACTAAACTAGCTACATCAAGCTGCTGAATACTTTTACTTTAGTAGGAGTTTTCATGCAGGACTTTTACTTGTAATGGAGTACTTTTACATTGCTGTGGTAGTATTTTTTCCACAATTGGTAGCATTTTAGCTTTTAGCTTTGTAATGAATCTGGTTCAAACTCAGGCCGCTGCAGTGAGCCTTGATGCGTTTTATATTCAACCAGTTGAGCCACTGGGTTGCCCCCAGCAGCAGTTATGTGAGTCCAGTCAAAAACTGCCTTTAATGTTCTTCAGACAAATCTGCATAAATTCAAGCTTGTACTGAATAGTGAATGCTGCACAAATACAGTCTTACCTTGAACAAGAACAACATGAGATCAATAGCAAATGCATATTATAAATCATTGCACACTGATCAAAGCTCATCCACTACTTGGTCAGTTTATTCATGTTTTTAAGGGTGTTAAGGGAGAACACTTTAAGGAGGTTACAGTATTTATTCTTTACATTAACATCAACAACTAATTTAAGTCAATATAATCATCAGGAATGTAAAAGTAGGTTTAAGCTTTAACTTTCTCCAGTATAACTTTGTGAAGCTCTTGCAACTGAATAAGAGACACAAGCTGGTATATAACAGTGTCAGTGAATACTTCTATTACTTCTATTACTCTCAGATTCAATATAACTAAGTTTAGCAATTTTTCCAGATTCAACACTGGTTAATTCATTCTCCTGGAGGCGGAAACGCTGTTGTCTGCAGTGTGGTGAACTGATGAACCCTGGGAAGGACACCATATCAATTACAAGCGTTTATACACGCCAAGTACAGTCTTGCAGGTAGGACAGGTGTGCTTTGCATCTTTCAGTCGGTTCACACAGAATGGGATGAGACAGCAACCTAAAACAAAGCTGGAGAGGAGAGCAACGAAAGTCAGGAGCTCATCTATAATGTTAAATATTATATTCTTTCATCAATTATCAAAGCATTTTTTTAAATTAAAAAAATTGTTATGCCTTTCACACGCCAATTTCTTATGGTCACACAAGCATTTATAACCAAACACAATTGAATCAGTTACCTATTGTTAGTTTCAGATATTTTTTTAAAACCACACTAGGATCTATATATCTACTGAGCTGTTCCTACTTATTGGTCCAAAGTGAAATATCTAGACAGTTATTGAATTTACCGCCATAAAATCTGTTAACCGATATTCACATTCAGATATTGTTAATTTGTACTTTAACCAGTACAATGGTTTGTATTTTAACTTGCACTTTATTAGGCCTTATAGAATCTTATAACATATTCTATCTATCTATCTATCTATCTATCTATCTATCTATCTATCTATCTATCTATCTATCTATCTATCTATCTATCTATCTATCTATCCATCTACCTACAAGAGGATGATTAATATCTTTGGGGTGGTCGCCCCCTGAAGCCACTGACAGGTCAAAAATGTCACTTGTCAGATAGTTAAAAACAGATAACCAAAATCCTGTCAACGTCACATAGTGTGCCAACATGCTAATGCTGGAAAACCCCCAGTTAGGCTATTCTGTCCTGTTCACACATTATTTCCATAGATTTCAAGATATCAACAATACTACACTTGTAGTCACACCAGAAAAACAGAAATCAAATCTATATTACCTGTTTTAAATGTGTTACATATGTATTATGTGTTGGTGCACTACAGTGTATGGGAAGTTTCATGGGGGATTATTGTCATTGCAAAAATGCCATTATCAGCCAGCAGGGGGCCCCCTTTCCCAAGTTTTCTTTGGGGGCTCCAAACATTTGTTTGGTTTGTCTGTCCTGTCGGAGGGACCGTGGCTCTGACCTATAGATCCAATCTAACATTTTTGATAAGTTTGAACAACTTTAATAATTTTGTCTCTTTTTCATCCACTCAACAAAGTGTTCAAGAATATTAAAATGGGGTAAATAAGGCTTCATTTCATACCCGCAGAAGAAAAGGCCTCCACAGAAAAGGTAGGTGATTAAACCAGAGGAGTAATCCACCTTGGAGAGGACTGTCTGATGGCATTTAGGACAGGCGATCTGAACCGGATTGTCTCCTAACGGGCCGACTGTCACTAGACCACATGAGGATGGAGAGACGACAGAGAGGTGAATAGCATTAGATTACCAGTAATGTGACAGGAAATTAAAGTGATGTTACTTTAACAGAGAAGTCCACGGGTCTAAATGTTTTCTGATGTGACTGAGCTGCTCCAAATCACAAACACACAGTACAGACTCACCAACAGTTGCTTGTGCAGTTGCCATCGTTCCTGTAAACAATTCATAGCAGGTCAAATATTAGTAAAACATTTCATATTAGTATCAAATCATTCATGATCATTACATGATACACAAAAACTACATTTATACTTATACTTTACTTTTTTATGGTAACTTTTGACATATTTTGGTGATCACAAATCTTATCCAGTGAAATGTTGATTTTTTATTATTTAGCAACCTGACCCCTCTTTACACCTTAATATATGTAAAATACATCATATTTATTGTAGTTAGGTTGTTTTATGTATAAAATAGTTTGAAGTTGTATAAGTAACCCTTATGTATTCAATTTTAATCATCACTCATCACAATCAATCAGGAAACACACAGTTTGTCTCTGGCATTGATATTTACGGATATATAAGGTAATGCACTTAAATTCACAACGTGACAACAAATCTAAAAAAAAAACCCTCTAAATGAACAGTAACTTATCTAAATGATTTAAATGAGTACTCACAGTTGTAGAAGAAAATTAATACTGCAGTTGGTACAGTTTTCACACAGCTTTCTGCAGCGATACACCTTCCCCTGCCAACCTCGTTTTTCTTCCCACAGCAGTCATGAGATTCGTCTCACTGACCCAACCCTCTCACAAAACCCTCTGATTGAGAAAATAGTCTAACACGAACAACCGCCCTACTATTTCCCAGATTTGTGCATGAGAGAAACTCGCAGCTGGATTTTTCCCCAGATGTTAACCCAACCTTTTAATGTCCTTTTTTGTGGGAGATGCAGTGGAAAAAAATGAATGGGGATTTGCATTGTATAGTCTACATTGTTAAAATCTAGGTGCATATTTGTTGATTTTAACTCTGGTGTTTCTACTTTAACACCTCTTTTTGTGTACCATGGCCTACTAGAGTAATGTGATTTCAGTGCACATTTGTAGATTTACATAAATGTGATAACAGATGATGCTCAAATGAAAAAAATAACCTACTTTCTTGAATGGGAATGATTTTATTCTTAAAATCACCATCAGAACCACCACATGTATCATCAAAGGAAATAATTACAGCTGTTGTCTTCTGTCTTCTGTGCTGCCTCAGATTAAGGCAGATAATCCCACACCCCCCCCACAAAAAAATCACATTTTTTTAATTAAAAGAAACGAGTAAAGAAGAGCATAATGTGGACCGTGTGTTTTTTAAGGTGTAAAATGACCTGGTTTACTGCAAAACATCTCTGTTGCTAGGAGACGTGCAGTGTATGAAACTAACTAAAGACAAATAAGCGTCCATTCAGACTGAAATTAATAGCACATGCTCCCGCTGCTGCAAATTAGATTAAATTAAGTTTAACTCTTTGGTACCTCACACAGTGCCAGTCTGTTATCAGCCTGCATTATCCTAAACGTATTTAAAAAAATAAAAATAAAAAAATCTGGGTTTTTTTGGGGGGTGTTATGTTGGGCTAGTGGTCTAAAAAGACATACCACATAATGATAAATCCCCCAGGTCTGAATATGGATGAGGAGTTTCCCTCTTTACTACATTTCCTGTCCCTCTCTTTTTTCTGTGTTGCATCTAAAAGTAAAATATTGGTACAACTTTACAATAGAGCACGACTGATATATATCGGTATCGGCATCAGCCCCAAGAGTCCAGTATCAGTCAGGCCCTACTTTACAATAAGGGTCCCTTTGTAAAATAGTTATTAATGAGATTGTAAACACTTTATAAACCATTAATTAACAGTTGTAAATTAGTTATAACCTAAATACCCCACCTCAATGTGGGGTCATTATCTGCATTTTTATCCATCTGGGTTAAATAAACTGACTGATCTTTGTCAGTCAGCTAGGGATGTGACGAGATCTTGTGTCACGAGCGCTGTCTCGTGAAACGGTATTCAGTGGGCGGTATGGAGCGCGCGCACATGTTGATGATTACAAAGGGGGTTACATCTGAAGTCAAACCTTTATGATTTTACTCAGGAGTAGGGTTTTTTACTCATTTTTTAATATTTAACATGTTACTAAATACATATATTGATATGGTTTGGGTTAAATAGATTCTGTTTTTGACCAGATATCATGACACAAAGTGACCTCTACCAAACGGTTGAGCAGACCTACAGCCCAGACTTGTAACTTATAATTCATGTCAGTATCCATGAAAAACACTTAAACTTAGATTTTGGTGCTTAATGGGTACACTTATCCTAACAGCTGAAAACATTTGTTAGAATTTATTTATTTTTTAAGTAATCAAAAAGTGATCAGATACATTTTAAATAAGGTAACTAATAATCTGTAACCTTTTTACATTTCCAAAGTAACCTTCCCAACCCTGGTTATTATTTATTTATCTATTTATTTATTCACCTCCCTCCCGCTGTCTCCACAGTTCAGTTTATGTTAAACATCCTAAATATCATCACTCTTATCGACACAGCACGGGACCCGGCTAATTCCTGACACCACGCTACACATGCGCATTGCATGGGACCCGGCTAATACCTGACACTGACAGATCCTCTTTAAAGCGCCATTTATTCTAGGAGGGATGATTGTTGTAAGAGTCAAACTGCTTGTTTTTTCTTAATTAAAGTATACATTAAAAAATATAAAGTATACATAATACTGTAATGTTATCTTAGCCTCCACCACAGCTGTCTTAAACCACCCTTCGATCAAAGTAACAGTAATTTATATTTTTTTATGACTTATTTATAAATATAGATTAGTTTAAATGTTTAATAAGTGCAATCATTCACCTTATTTCTGCTCCTGAACCAGATAAAAACCCCCGCGGTTTTACCGCCAAATAGTGAAACAGAGATGAAATGATAGTGAAGGTATTCATCCGCGTGTCTTGTTCACTGTGCTTCAATCTGCTTAATCGATCTCTCTCCTCTTCTGTTAATGGGGAACAGAGATTAAATAGCAGTGTTACAAGGATTTTACATCATTCTTCCCAGTTCCTTTATCAGATCAACACCAAATTTCCAGGACTATTTTCAGCGCGCATTAATATTTCCGCCACACCAGAGGCCAGACATTAGAGGTATGGGATCACTAACTACTAAGCAGCTAGTCACGGTTTCTGTTTTTAGCAAATAAATTATAACAGCATATTAATGATATAGAAAGGGTTCATAACTAAATTAACAAGCCAATAATAAACCATTTATAAAGCCTTTATATGAGGACCCTTATTGTAAAGTGGTAGTGGTCTTACTCGGAGACAATGCAAGAAATCTGGATCAGTTAAGTGATGTGAGCATTTCAACATCTGCACTGATGTAAATCAACCATAAAACACAGGAGAACACTTATGATGAAAGATTTTTTATTTTAATCAGTAAAAACCGGTGCAATATTTCACATGTAAACAATTGCAGCATCTCATTCTTAATACCTGAATAGTTACGTAGAAATTATATTTTAGTGATTCAAGGATTCCTGTAAAAATAGATCAGTTTAACAAAACAACTATATCCCCTTCAAAAAAAAAAAGAAAAGAAAATTCTTGCTGATTATTTCAAGTGATCAAAGGCTTCTCCTACAGATCAGCGCCTCAGCTTCATTAGTAGCCCTCGCAGCCGTCCTGCAGCCAAATTCTACATCACTGACCTGTGTTAATGCGCCTGCTTTCTGCTGTGCATTGATATAAAAGTAGACGGTGGTAGAGAAGACATCATTACTGACTCACAGCTTGTAGGGCAGCAGGTTAGCGCCTACGTCAGGGATGGGAGAGAATTTGGCTGCAGGGTCAGTCGCTGTATAGAAAGTTTCAGGATTCTCCTTCACCATTAACAGAAATTACATTTTTGCAAGCGCAGCATCAGAAGAGAGTAGTTTAAATCAGGCGTTTGGCACTGATTTCTCATCCTAGTGTGTTCCTAAGTGTGGATGAGCCCCACAATCATTACAGTGTTACTTGTCTCTGAGAAACACTGCAGCTTCACTCGCTCCACCTTTTTTTTCTTTTGAGTGCTTCCTACTTCTGTTCTGACTTAGCAGCAGTCTTAAATTTTCATCACAACTGCTATTTCGTCCTCATGACAAAATGTAGCATGTCGTGTCCTCCTCACTTCAGCTTCTTCAAAGTTCCTTCCTGTTTCTCCACATCTCAGGTCTACTCAGCTTTTTCCTCTTCCATTTCAGTCCTCTCTTCATTTCCAGGCCCTGCTGCCTCTGCTTTTTTCCTCACAGGAATCCCCCGCAGACTTAAGTTCAGGAGGCCATGTGGCTTCTTTTCTGTTCTGCCTCTTTTCTCTCCACCTCCGCCTCCGTCCTGT
Source organism: Scomber scombrus (assembly GCF_963691925.1). NCBI lineage: Eukaryota > Metazoa > Chordata > Actinopteri > Scombriformes > Scombridae > Scomber > Scomber scombrus. Next base: position 28,642,175 of record NC_084971.1, read on the forward strand.
CTTTCAGCGCCCTCAGCAGGATCCTGAGCAGTGTGTTTTCATTCAGCAGGTTTTCGGAGGTGTCCGCCAGCTCTTGCAGCCGTCTCACCGCCTCCCCGAGCTGTCGGCTTTTCTCCCGGTGCTGCTCCTCTAAGCTGTTCCTTTCTCGCTGCAGCTCTGTGTTCTGGGCCCCTAAGCTATTCGTATAAAATGTCAGTCGTCGGTTTTCGCGCCACAGCTGCGCCAGCTGTTGGGAGAGGCGCTCACGGGCGTGATGGAGCGCCTGAACCTCTCGCTGGAGCACCAAAAACTCTGCGCGGAGGATAGAGCTGGCTCCTGACCCGTCTGGCTCGGCTGAGGACGTCACTGGTTTGTCTGCGTAGGTCGGAGAACCACAGTGCTGCAGGATGAAGTGGAGGAGGTTGGGTAACGTGATGGGCAGGTCTTCTGGAAACTTCACGCTGAGGTTTTTTCTTAAAATGAAGCAGAAACAGAAATGAGTGAAAACAATTCTGCTGAAATTAATTGATATTTTAGTTAAATATTTGTATTTTTCCCTGTTTTCTTTTTGTGCCCACACAGAAAATCAATTTCCCTGTGTGGTAAGTATAACTAATCAATCAAGACTGTATTCAGCGCAGTGTTGAGGTTACATTAATTACAGAGTACTATATAATACATCTACTCTTGTCACTGCCAGCTGACGTCTGGGTATAAATATAAAATGCAAACTGAAATCTCCAAATGTGTGTTTAACAATGATTATTCTCACCTGTATTTGGGAAACAGAAGAATGGTGGGGACATGATCCACCATGAACTCCCAAGGAAGATCATTACGGGCAACATTCACCCTACAAAGAGGAAAAATTAAAGCTGTAATTCAACTAAAAACTCATATTAAAACACACATTACTGCCACAATACCTTCATGAAAAGTCAAACATACCGGGCCACAGTGATGGTGCTGTTTCCTTGTAGTAATCTGGCCAACTGGATGATTACGTGGTTGAGAACGGAGCAGAAGCCGCACCACTGAGTGTAGTAGAACAGCAGCACGTCCTACAGGAGAACAAACACACTCATTTATATTTTCATGAAATTGACACAAATTCATCTTTAGACCCAATTGTGAGACTCCTGCAGCTGTGATGGAGGGTCAACGTGAGGAGGGAAATATTGGACATCGTGGATAATTAACAGAGTCATTGACTTCCTGGCTGGTGTGTTGCCTGTAAATGCAAAACATCTGTAAAACAATGAGCATGTGTATGTGTGTTTTGAGAAAAGACTATTTTGAAGATATAACACAGTTACACACTCATACTGTTGGCAAAGTTTCATTAAGGAAACTATTAATCGGCAGAGAAGAGAGCCTTCATCCTTTAAGTCCTCCTCTCGTAAAAATTACATACTTCCATTAAAATAGGACGTAAATCCCACATTTGTGTATCTTACTTTTGTGTATTTTAGTAACTTTTAGTTTTTCCTGTGGATAGTGTGTCTTGGTCTTGACTGAGGATGTATCTATTTATCTATTTATCTATCTATCTATCTTTCTATCTATAGCTCCTCGTTGTCTGTGATAGCAGTAATTATCGGCTGATGTGTGCATGAATTTAGGGACAGTGTGATAATTTCCATTTTTTACATTTTAGCATCCCTACTTATTTATTTACCTACTTATACACATGAATCATTGTAGGGAGACAGAACTTCAATGATGCTTTCCCTCTCCTTGTGCTGTGTGGGTACTAATAATTAACACTTAACTTGCTTTAGACGGCTTCTAAAAAGTCAAAACTACTCATTCACAAACAGACGCAGAGTGTACAGAGTGAGGGAGAAGCAGGCAGAAAGGAGTAATATCTCACCTTCTGAAGGTCCATGACGGAGGGCAGGAAGGAGGAAGTGGTCAGTTCTGTGATGAGGAGGCGCGGCGGCTGGTGTTGTTTGGTTGGATGTCCGGCTTGTTCTTCTCCTCCTTTTTTGTCCTTCTCTCCAACCAAGTGTCTCTGCAAGAGGCTGTGCGGAGCGCTGAAGTTCCTGATGAAGGCCTCTTTAATAAGAAACACACACAGACGTACAGTGAGAACAGAAAAATCCTGCCAGGCTCACTTTAAAATGTTCTCAAGTGAAAAAGTGATCAACAATAATGAAATCCACATCGCTGTTCAGGAGAGTGTCCAAATATTCTGTTTCAAAGTGATGAAGACCAAATCACAGGTGACATCTTTAACAGTGACTGCAGTATGTTGTGTAATTTTGGTGGTAACATACAATACTATCTTATAATGTATATTAACTTTAACTATTAATTACATTAATAGACAAAGAGATATATATTATTAGATATAATATAAAGACAATTTTTAGCATGTTTACAGGTGCTGTATAAAACCAAAAGCTTGTAAAGTGAACAGAAAAGCTTGTCAATAAGTAACGTTGAACTTTTGATGACCGGCTTTTATCAGAGCAGGAAATCACAGCAGTGAATAATAAATCTAATGATGCCTAAATTACTTTTATCTTTGTTTTGAGGGTCCTGGTGCTGCTCATGCTGGCTCACTGTGACATTTAGAAATAACAGAGCCATTGTTAATGTTATTAGAAACATCTGTGTTTTTCATTCTATGATAAGTCAAAATGTCAGATGTGATAAAAAAAAAAAAAAATGTTTTCACCTTTGAAAACAAAACATCAAGAGATTAAAACTGAATGAAGCAACAGCAGAATTTGTCCCTGATGTAAATGTGAGCTGTAAAATTAAAGGTTTCAAGCTCACAGGAATAAAATTCTGATTTTCATTATTTCATTCATTATTTAGAATAACTTTTCTTCCTTTACATACTGGACACTATGTGTATGAAATAAGAGCCTCTTAAATCCTCCTAAATTTAAATTAGAGCTGCAACAATTAGTAAATTTACAGAAAATGAATCAGCAACTACTCTGATAATTGAATAATCTCATTTTAAAGCAAAGATGACAAATATTCAGAGGTTGCAGCTTCTGTACATGATAGTAAACTGCATATTTTTGGATTTTGTACTATTTATCGAACAAAACAGAATATTTGAAGACGTTGCTTTGACAAATTGTAAAAGCCATTTTTCTCTAAATTTCTGACATTTTATAGACAAAACGATTAATCGACTACTTGAGAAAATAATTGAAAGATGAATCACTAATGAAAATTATTGTTAGTTGCAGCCCTGGTATAAATAAAGGCCCCATGGAGGCAATATCATTTCACAATTTTAACCCTTTAAAATCTCTGAGTGACAACTCAAAATTGGCTCCCTGTCAAGCGAACACTGCCTGCTGTTTACAGAGCAGTGGAGTAAGAAACATATTTAGAATAGTTATATGACTGTTTTCATCTTTTCTGTACATTAAAAATATAAAACACATCATTTCCTGTACCACACAGCGTACACAACAACTGTAGTGGATTATCATGACATCATTATACATCCTCCTGGAGCCAACTACATTGTTAAAATGAACATTTCTACTATGTGAAAGTCCCAACAGAGAACTATTAAGGCCAAAACTCCCTTTGTCCGACTCTATTGCAGATTTTTAGTTGTGAGTTTTCCCTGGAAGCATCTGTGTGTATTTATGCAAAACACAGCAAAACACCGTGAAACAAAGATGCATCAGATAATCTGCCGATAAGAATAAATTATGCAAAACTCAGGTCTCTTTCATTGGCCGTGACATTACATCAAACCATGAGTAAACAATCAGTGAATGTAAGCAGACATGATGACTGCAGGAGCCAGACCAACATATCAGCAGATATTATCAGCAGATATTGTCGTATCACAGATATATTGGTATGAGCATACTGTATGTTGTCTGATATGTGCTGATATTTTTATTTTATTTTTAAAAGTTATACAGGCAGCATTTTATGTGTATTTGATCCTTTTCTTGATTCAAGTTTAGTATAAACATACATGGATTTTTTAGTTCAGATTTTTTATTTATAATTATTAAATTCCCAGTTACATTTACTGTTTTAATAACATTTATTGTTAAGATGTAAAATATCCCGCCTCCATAACAAATCTTTGTCACAAGTGTTTGATGACCAAGTATTGATTTTATTTAGGTTTATTCTCTATTCTGAACTTTGAAATTGATTGATGAATAAAAACGTTGTACTCCCTAATATCGGTATTGGCCCAAAAAAATGGTCGGGCCCTATCGGAGACATAACACATAAAACATAATGTAAATGTATCACACCCTCTTTAATGACAAGTGTAAGTTCAGCTGTGTGATAAAAATGCTGAAAGTCATGTTTTAATTTATTCATTATTGATGTTGTCCTGTAAACTGGATGAGAGAGCGATCAATCCCCTATCTTAGGGTGAATGTAGCAGCATTTTCTTTACTTCTGCACATCATACATTGTTTTGAGTGAAGAAATTTGCCAAATATGATCGACTCAAAGAGCAGTAAGAGTTATGAACATTATCAGACCATGTAAACTAACTAAGACACTGTTCTAGTCTTACCCAGAGACTCTGTCAGTGTGGCCGCTGGGCTGCGGTGAAGAACATAATGAATTTCATCCTTCAGGTTCACGATAGTCGCAAACGACCCGTCTCCACTCCCGTCAGCGTGAGCACCGGCCTCCTGGTAACGAGAAGTGCTTCTGTTGATTGAAGCCCCGAGCCTCACCGCCAGAGGCCAGTTCAGAGCAACATCGAGCACGTAGAACCTGAGCGTCCTATTGGTCTGACAGCGGAGACCTGTGATGCCGTCCCCCTCCTGCTGAGGGGCAGACGATGGAGGGATGGACGAAGGAGGAGGCGGAAGGGGAACTCTTTGTGTTTCCGACCCCTCTTTGGCTTGTGAAGAAGATTCATTTTTGAGGTGAGGTTCTACTTTTCTGCAGCAGGCACTGTACTGGATGAACGGGCTGTAACTGTTAAGAAAGTTGATACAACCCGATGAGGTCTCGGTTTTTATGGACGCGGGAGCAGGTAGTTGGTGTAGGCAGCAGTGTCGAAGATAAGACTGTAGCACGTCTCCTCCTGGAACCGTGGAGGGGAACGAGCAGTGCGTTGAGGAGCTGGTCGAGTCCCGCCTTGACAAGCTGAGGCACACCTCACACACGCTCGTATTGGACTCCGGGAGAACGACCGACTGGCAGCACGGCGAGCGGGAGGAGAAGCTTCTGTCTGAGGTGGAGTGGTGTTTATCGCTACAGGAATGATAACGCACAGCGATGTCTGCAACCTGAAAAACACAAAAAACAACAGAAAGAGAAGGAGAGAGTGAGGGAGACTGGATAAATGTTAAATGATAAATACTCATCAGTAATGTGGATATAATGACTAAGTGGATAAAGGCAGATAATAGAACAGTCTGTTAAGCTCAGAAAATTATATTTTTACTGTAACGCAGCCTTTAAAAGCAGGAAAAGAAACGTCTCCCATCAAACGATACCTGCAATCGATCCTTTTTGCACTCTGAGCTAGAAAACATGACTATTTGTGTGGACTTATTTACAGCCAATCAACACAAGTGTTCTTCCATTAATAAATATTCATAATCTGACTTTCAAAATTCATTTGTGTAAAAATCAAATCATTTAGATGTGGAGGCATTTTATGCAATTTATTGCTTCTGTTCACATGATAGGTATTGAATGAAGTACTCAGTTGGTATCGGTATCACTTTAAGGGTCCTTGGTTGGTACTGGTATTGTCATTTTTTAAATGATACCCAGCCCTACTGCTCACCTGCTGCAGGATGGGGTTGGACGTGTGTGCGAGTGGATTGTGTGGCAGGAACAGCAGCAGCGCAGGACCTTTCGTCAGCTCGTGTTCCAGGAGACGGGACTTAGTTTGTGGGGGCTGCAGCCACTGGAGGACGGTCTCACGGTGCTCAAACACCCAGCTACAGATGGCCTCTGATGTGAAGTTACGCTCCCTTCGAGGGAAAATCTGAGAGAAGAAAACAAACAAACAGCATACGGACAACATTTAATCAGCATTTTATCACATTTACCATGCTTTAAATGTATAATCTTTCATGGTCTGATGACACTGCTTACCAAAGAGGAGTTAAATCTTCTGTGGAGGTAAACCGTTTCATCTTCTTTCAGTGAGATGGCGTCTGCCACGTGTCTGTTGGTCACCACCCCGAAACGTATCACGCCACGGAAGTCTGCACCAGCACAACAGAAACTCAGAGCTGAAGACGGAAACTTTCTGTCCTTTTTTATCTTCACTTACGGTTCATTTTGACAAGCAAACAACATACACAACACTGCACATTACACATGTTTAATCATTGGGTGTCACATGGGATTATTATTTGTAATCTAATCTTACATAAATGATATAAAACTGGGACAGAATAATCACCAAGGCATGTTTTATGAAGTTTGATCAAATCTTCTGATGTATATACGTAAAGAAACCTAACAGGAAGTATATACTACTCCTACAATTTCTTTTTTTGAGGAAAATGTGCTTCCCCATTTATTTTATATCAAATATCTTTATTTTAGTCTCCACAGTTGACCATTTTGTTCCACTTTATTTGAAGCTAATTGTATTTGCCCAGATTCATTTTATTGTGTTATAAGTAATACGTGTTACTTATTTTACATTGATTTACTGTAATATATGGTCATGTTTGTCATTTTGTTTTATATATACTGAAAAAGTCAATGAAATATTTAATTACAAGAACTTCTTACCCCTTCTTAGAGCCTGCAGGGCAGAGGCCAGAAACGTGATGTATCCTGGCGGCTGAGGAGAGGAGTTAAACTGGAAGAAACCCACCACTCGAGGCTAGAGACACAGAAGACACAGCCAATCAGAACACATCATGAGGAAATACAGTTTAAATCAAAGTAGACACCAGAGAAAAGACACTCCTCACTCCTTGAGGAAAGCTAATATTAGCCAATTACATAAGTGTAACAGTTTAAAGTGCACGTGTGAGCTCAATGAGGAGCAGCTCACACAGCTTTAGTCAACACAGACGACCTGAAGAACAAAGCGACTGTACTGTACCTCGTGACAGGAGAGGAACTCTTCCAGCGTGGCTCTCGACGAGAGGTATGTCAGCGGTGTGATGACTCTCAAGATGAAACTCTCCACATACCGAGCCACAAATGGACCCTTGTACTCTATTGGCCCGAACCTGAAAAAAACAATATAATGGATTACTAAAGGTGATCAGCTGCTCGGAGCAGTCGTGATTCTGTTAAAACATAAAACATTAATTACACTCAGGAAATAAAACACAAACAGGGAAAAAAGAGACAACAAGATGAGATGCAGTGAGCAAACAGCGCATTTTGGAAAGAAAGTGAATGACTTTCCTTATAATAATTACAGCTAAATGGCCATAAAGTGCAAATATTTTCAGTAACTGTCCTAATCAATGTGGCAAGCATGTAAAACACAGAAATGTTTGGTTTCATTTTTCACACAGCTCATTCTTAATCATCTACTGCCTTTGTTTGCACACACATCACATTTATAGGTTGGGGATTATTCATCATAAACATGACACTCCTCTCTGTCTCACCGTCTGTAGAACAGCTGGATGATCGGGTACTGGTAGAAGCGGTTATGCTTCCTGCATTTCCCCTGACTCCACCAGCAGTTAACAGCCACGAACTGCACCTGTGTTTGAGACGGAGAGAGAGAGAGAGAGAGAGAGAGAGAGAGAGAGAGAGAGAGAGAGAGAGAGAGAGAGAGAGAGAGAGAGAGAGAGAGAGAGAGAGAGAGATAGATAGAGAGATAGAGAGAGAGAGAGAGAGAGAGAGAGAGAGAGAGAGAGAGAGAGAGAGATAGAGAGAGAGAGAGAGAGAGAGAGAGAGAGAGAGAGATAAACAAATAAAAACATTTACAGACCTCAATCAGGTTATGGTGCGTTTTCATTGTGAGTCATGTCTAAAAATCAGGCCTCGTGACAAATTGGCTCCAAAAAATGTGTCTGAAAAACTAGACCCAAGCAGTTAGAGAAGTCCACTATATGTATACTTTCTCTTTCTCTAAATTCTTAACTCTGCATAAATTAAAGTTTGTGAGTTACATTTTTTTTTTTTTTTTTTTTTTTTTAATGGCACTAATACAAAATTACTGCTCTAAACTGAGTATCAAAATACATACATATATAAATCCAAAGTTATAAAATCAGGTAATCAGAATGTAAAATTAGTAGAAGTCTTATGAGCTATATTCAGATGTATGAAGTCGACAAAAATGTTTCTATAACAACATAATACTCAGTATGCCGTCAGTTGAGGCTTTAATCTGATATGTAAACAAACCCCAAGTGCTTCTCGTTGTGTTCTCAGGTGATCCGTACCTGTTTGGCCAGCTTCTTCGCTACCAGCTGCACTTCCTGCCGGGCGGCCATCGAGTGAGCACACCAGGGAGCGTAGAAGAAAATTAGAGACACCTCGGCCACGCTCCTGAGACGCTCCATCTGGAGAGGAAATTAATGTCACGGACATGATGTACTCTTAGTCGCTGTCCTAGATTCAGTGACTGTTTGATGTGTGGTATTCAGGGGCGTTCGTCTCTTTGAGTCTTACCTGATCGAGCTGACCCAAGTAAAGGTCGACTACCGGGGCCTCGGCAGAGAAGAACCGCAGCGGAGGCCGAGCTGCTGCCACCACATCCTTAGCACGGCTACAGAAAGACGAGAAAGTAAATCAGGACTCATAACGACATCAATAATGACACATGGGTGATAAGATGGTATATATCATCTTACTCACTTTTTTCATGTTCATACAGCAGTTACTATGTACATGGTGGTGCACAACCATGTATGTTTAAAAAGCTGTGTATTTGATGTGTTTGGACAAAAAAGAACATTCGATAATATCACCTTGGCCTATTTATATGATCCATTTTTAGTCTTCCAACCACTCAAAGCGTTTTACTTTACTTTTTACTTCATCATTCACCCATTCAACACGCTGATGATGCCAATCTGTTCATCAGGATCTAATCAAATGCACATACACTCACACATCGAGCAATGTGGGGTTCAGTATCTTGCTCAAAAGACACCGAAGACACTTTGACATGCAGACTAGAGGACCAAGGGATTGAACCGATGATTTTCAATTAGAGGATGACCTGCTCTACTTCCCTCCTGAGTCACAGCTGTCCCATAATGACAGTACTTGTTAGTAGTCGCATTACTATTTATGTAATTCATTAGATATTATGGTTATTTTATACATTAACAGGTGCTCAATTGATTTTTCCCAAACGCTGTTCTACATCAGGATACGTATCAACATTACAGATGCACAAATCTAATACGCTGGATCGATACCAGTGCTGAAACACAATGACCTTATTAAGCAGAGCGGGTATTGAGATGTAACCAATATACTATAAATACAGCGTTTCTAATCAATAAAGGCAGGACGCACACTCAGTTTTTATCACCATAATAATCCCTGACTTCACACTGTCTTATATAAAACTTATTTCACACAGTAAAACAAGAGAGTGCACTGATATCTGACTAGTTAATATATCATAATCTGCTTCGGGAGAGAAAGATCAAGGTGACGTCCTCAAACGTCTCAAAACTGAACAGGATGTAAGTCTGCATGTGAGGAGCTTCTGTATTTGTTTAAAGTTTCAGTCTGTGTGTGTGTGTGTCTGTCTGTGTGTCTGTGTGTGTGTGTGTGTGGGTTAGCGTGTCCGTCCACAGCTGGGTTCACTGGAAGGTAAGTGTGGTAGTTACACTGACACTGATAAAAAAACACTCACCGAGCACTTTATTAGGAACACCTGTGCTGTCTAAAGCAACTAAATACAAAAGCTCTGCCATACATTATACTTTTACAAAGCTTATACATTTACATTGTCAGAAAGATTATTATCCTACTTTACTTTTAATATTGAGGTCGTAGTGTGTGGTGGTGTCCTAGAGTGCATTAGACTCTCATCTATGTTAATGGAGTGCACTATAACTAATCAATCACTATAATCATCAATATAATGGTGTTTTCCCACCAAAAAAGTTCAATTAAACTGTTAAAAAATCTTTAATATTACTTATCCTCCTTCTCCCTCGATACAAATAAAATCCATAATCTAAAAATATACAAATTTATTTAATCTCAGAAGTTAAACATCTGGACACAAGATGCATCCTACTACATTTAAAGTCAGTGTATGCTCACTAGAGGTTTCGAGCTTATAGATCACATATATATATATATACACATACCTACAGTGCACAAATGTACAGTATTATTACTATATATTGTATATATACTGTAAATTGTATAAATTATCCGCATTAGGAACAAAAAAACTTTTTTAAAGTGCAGCAGTGACTTTAAAGCTCCTAAATCAAATTGTATGGGGTGCAAACAGTAAACAACAACTTCTCTGTAACAATAACTTACATTATCTGACCAAAACATCCAATATTGAGGCTCAATAATGATCAAAACCTTTGTTAAAACTCCAAAATAATTGAAGCAGTGGCATGAACACTGATAGTGCACTGTCTGTTTAAAAGGTTTACAGCATTAGTTAATCCTCTTGTTCTTTACAGCACACGTCAGATTAGCTCCAACAACACAATGAAGACACTAATTAGTTATAAGTGGATTCTGGGGTGTAATTCCCACTGCCTATACCTTTTCAGTCATTAACATCATACATTAATTACTTTATGCTGTTATTTAGAATCCATATACTTATTGTATACTGTAAGTACTTTTCAGTTTGTTGTGTTGTAATGACTGAATAAACACTACTACTACTACTATTATATATCAAGGAGTAGCTAATTTACTGCTAAAGTATAACCACAGTGTTGAGTTAGTCTCATTAAGGCCTTGTTAAACATGAACATGAGGCTCATACTAAAGGTGATGATAATAATAATAAGTACAGGTGCTGCTGCTGGTTGTTGTTTACCTGCATGTTAACTTGACAGCCAGTATGCATTTTCACAAATAGAATAAAGCTGCTTTCACAACTTCTGAAACTGTGTTTTAGAGACACTTTGGCCTCCAGTCCAGATTTTTACCAGTCTAGGTAGACGCCACTATACTTTCTGGAGGGATATTATGACCAACTTCATTATTCCTTGGATTTTGTATTACCATAGTCTCTAAATGTATGTAGAAAATACTTGTTTTGTATCCCCCCCCTCACTTCTCAAAGCGAAGTTACACTCTTGAGTGGATTATTGCATATATAATGAGTAGCTAATTTGTTGAGTTAGTCTAATTAAGGCCTTGTTAAACATAAACATGAACATGAACATGAAGCTCAGACTAAGGGTGATAATAATAAGTACAGGAGGTGCTGCTGGTGGTGGTAGTTGTTTACCTGCATGTGAATTTGACGGCCAGTATGAGCAGGACGCTGAGCACCACAGCCCCGCAGAGGAGAGCCGGTCTGCGGGCCATCAGATACAGCACCTGCCGGAGAGACTGCCGCACCCGGCGCAGCATTACAGGCTGTCGTCAAGCTCCCCGTCCCATTTATACGCCCAACGCGTCCATTTGCCTAAACTGGGGGGGAAGGAGGAGGGTGTGTTTTTATCTCTGTGTGCGTGTGTGTGTGTGTGAGAGAGAGAGAGTGTGACAGAGCTAACCTGGATTGGACATCGGTGCTGCTGCTGTGTAAGGTTTTCAAACACGGTCAGACCAACCTTTCTTCCCCACGTAGACTTTTCACTTCCGCGACTACGACGCAAGGGAGCGTGTGTGAAAATGTTGCCGGTGGGGTTATCGTTGCTGACGCTGTCACGAAAATGTCAATTTAAAAAAATACACGATTATTACTGAATATATAGATATATTAAATACTTATAGGTTGAAATAAACGTATTCAATACATTTTTTTAATTAATCATTCTTTATAATTAGTGTGTTTAAAGCTAGTTGTGCGTGTTGCGTTGGATGTGCTTGAGACAGTCCCTATGGTGACAAACGTTGCTGCCATGGAGACGGAGCAGCACTAGAGGGCGACCTTTTATTTTCGTGTTTTAATAAAAAAAATTAAATAAATAAATCTTTATAAATATAATCATTTATTTAAAATTATCTTACTGTACTGGAAAGTGGCAATATCTGTTTTTGGTCTCAAATGTTGTTATCTCTTTTATTTCATTTTTCTTTTCTTTTGTCTTTTTAATCTATTTTAACGTAGTGTTTTTTTACTCTCACTTTTATAAACATTTTCTCTTATTCCCTCTTATTTTATTTATTTATTTTTAAAATGTATTTCATTTTAATTATTTTATTTAAATTTTTCTAAACATTTTTATCATCCATATTTTTTTTCTTGCATGTCACTTGTTCTGTCTTATTATCAGCTTGTAAATTGACTGTAAAGCACTTTAAACTACACTAGCCTGTATGAAAGGTGCTATATGAATACAATTTGATTGCTTGAAGTTTGAATATCGCTATGTGAAAATACTCCATTGCAAGAAAAGGTAAAAAGGAGGTATTATCAGCTAAATTTTAAACCAGATTCACAATCAGTAACAAGTGCGTGGCCAAGCAGGTTTACACATTCAAGATGCTGTGGTGCATAACAGTCAAAATATACACAAATTAAAGTCCTCCACTCAAAAATGTGTTTTTCTTCTTGCTCCTACAGTTTAATGTTTGAGCTTCACTGTGCAGATTGATGCATGTGCAGAGTTTAACACTTGAAGGCTGTTTTAACATTCAGCTGCTGAAAGTGGAAAGTTGAAGTCGGCATTATTGTGAAATCACAACTAGTCTGGAGGTCAACACTGATCCCGTGATGCTGCTGCTTGAAGCCTCCAGTGCTCATACACTGAGAATTGGACTTTACAGACCAGTAGGAGACTTCTGAAATGAAATATACACTCACTGGTCACTTCGTTAGGTGCACCTGTGCAATAATTCAATCCAACACAACAACTCTGCTATAAATTCTACTTTTTGGAAGTTTATACATTTTGAGTTTTTGTTGATATTGTTAAAAAAAAAAAGGTGATCATTTTAATTTATGTTTATTACTGAGGTTGTACTAAGTGGTTGTGGCTTACTGGGGTGAATTATATATTGACTGATGTTCCTAATAGTTTTGCTCATTCATGTATGTTAATGGAGTGGACAAAATGTTAGGAACACCAGTCAATATAATGCACCCTAATACACCACCATCACCCACTTTGCCCTCAGTAATAAATATAAAACAGAATTATCACCTTCCTGATAATGTCAACAAATACTGAAAATGTATAAACTTCATAAATGTAGAATTTAAAGTAGATGTTGTATTAAATTGTACATTTTAATCCTACCTCTGGTGTTTCCTCATTGTAGATTCTTGAGTCATGATAGCGTTTCCTGTGTTTCCTGAGTTCCGATTTTTAATGAGTTCCTGTTTTTTTATGATTTCCTGTTGTCTGTTTGTTTGATCTGAATATGTAAAAGCACTTTGTGTTGCATCGCAATGTAAGTGCTATACAAATAGCTTGATTGATTGATGATGGATTGGATTAGATTGCACAGGTGTACCTAATAAAGAGGCCAGTGAGTGTATATACACATCAGCCACTTCAATAATGTGCCATTTGATTATCAAACCACACAAATATGTAAATTAACACAAAAACAAACCCAAACATTATTTAAAAACCTTTATTTTGTATTTTTTTTAAGTCTTTGTCATTAGATAATCAAAAAAGATAATTAACAGAACAAAATCACAGTGTAGAACTTTAGTGCAAATAAACAATGTAAAAATAAAACATCTTTGATTAAGCTCTACAACCCATCAAATGGATATAGTATCCCATGAGGCTACTACATTAATCCAGTATAATATCCAGTATACTGCAAACAAAATGATTTTGAAAAAAAAAAAAAAAAATGTCAGCAGTATAAGCGGGTAAAATCTGCTATGAACAATTTCTTCTTAAAACAACCACAAAAAAAAAGGGTAAGAACATATTTCCTTTAAAAAAAAAAATCTAAGTGCCACATACCTTTCGAAAGGAACTACTGAAACTCCTGCAACAGACTTCAGTGTTAAACAATTGTTCCTGTTTTTCTCCCAACCAACTAAAAACCTCTCGTCAATTTGACACATTTCACAATCATGTTTCCAAATATTTAAAGGAAAAGTGAACTTTTGGACGGCTCTGTAGCACCGAGATCGCAGAGAAGACCCTTAAAAATTCAGACTTTTATGCAGAATATAGATTTATGTACACTAATAATAATAATAATACTGCTTCATTCAAACTGATACTATGTTTAATCTGTTTTTGGATTACGTGCTGTGAAGACATTTGATATGTATATGCATGAAAAAGCTTGCTCGTCTCAGTGCTACAGAGCCATCAGCTTATAAAGAATCCATGATACCAGTCTTCAACACCACCGGCTTTTTGCAACATGACTCGTCGTTTGCATAACTGCCCTCTGGACCATTAGGCAATGTGGTTTGTGAATGCAAGATGCAGGCAGAGAGACAGAGAGACAGAGAGAGAGAGATAGAGAGAGAGAGAGAGAGAGATAGAGAGATAGAGAGATAGAGAGAGAGAGAGAGAGAGAGAGAGAGAGAGAGAGCTGCAGTAATCTGCTCTTTGTCAATAACAACACAGATATTTTACTGTCTCTCATCTCATCAGTTTTTGTTTCTTTCTACAGTAGCTCAATGCCTCTCTTGTTCCACATGGCAACCACCCAGCCGAGAGAGAGAAAGAGAGAGAGAGAGAGAGAGAGAGAGAGAGAGAGACAACCAAGGAAGCGAGAAAACTTCCTTTCTTACAGCAAATAAACCAGTCTCGTGTGAGTTCGCTGCTGAAAATAAAAACACCTCTATTCTCCGGCAGCTGGATTTCTGGTGATTTTTATTTGCTGCTAACTGAATGGCATTGTTCGGGCGCTGCAGTCACTACATGCAGTCTGTCACAGCGCCTGCGTTTCTGGGTGCATTAGCTGCTGCACCACCAGGTCTATGTTAATGATGGGACTGAAGTAGAGAGCCCAGTAGAAGAGGCAGTTGCACACAAACTGAGGGACAAAAGGCCAAAGGAGGGCAAAGGCAAACCCCTGAGATAACATCTTCCACATGTGGCTCCACATCTTGCCCGGCAGTGCCCTGAAGAAAGTGAGTGAAAAAAAAGTGTGATTACAGTACAAGTAGTATAACTAATAATCAAGCTGTTGTATTGATTAGTGTATATTCAACTAACTAACTTAAAGGGCTGGTTCACAATTTTTCCAAATATGTCTTAAAACAACAGACAGGTGCCCAAATGAACACTGAAATCATTTTTTCTTGCTGTAATCATTCCTCCTGTTCATACTGACCATTAGAAGATGCCTTTATAATCTACTTATAATGTAAGTGATGGGGGGGAAAAATCCATAGTCCTTTTATCTGAAGCAAATATGAAGTTTCAGCCGTCCAAATGAGTCATGTAGATATCTTTCAATGTTACAATCTTTTTAGTTTCAAAGTTCCGCTTTTTGTTACTAATACTTCCACTGCAGCTCAACAGGGAAACACAAAGAGAGAATTTGATGCAAAAGACTGTAAATGTGGCAAATATCCACTTGATATGACTAACTCAGACTGCTGAAGCCTCATATAAGCTTGAGATAAACTTTTAAATGAATGTGTGGACACACTGTGGATTTTGGCTCCCATCACTTCCATTAAAAAGCATCTGAAGGGGTTTTTTAATAGTAAGTATGAACACGTGGAATGATTACAGCGAAGAAAATCTCTTTCAGTATTCATATGGACCCATGACTGTTGTTTTAAGACTGTCCCTTGATGTGTAGCCACTGTCACTGTTTCTGCTTCTGTTTCCACTGAACTCTGACAGGTTTCAGTACTAATTTTGGCACAGCCCAGGAGTTGACATTAAGTCCATGTTCCAGGTACTTTGAGGGGGGGATGAAGTGTAACGGGTTGTTGCAATACAACAAAGACAGCAATTAATTAAATATGTTTTTAATAATTGCAAGGAAGTGTGTTTCAATTAATTTAATTTATTTATGCTCTGTGTGTTGCTGTCTCATTATGCATTTGTCCATTTAAACTGCAGATTGTTGGTTGAGGGTGTGCTACTATTTCAACTACATTTGCAAAATCACAAATTGTTTCCAGTAGTGAAATCATTTTTTCCACTAAGTAGCGACCAAACACTACATCGCCTCTATATTTATGTTGCTATATTTAATTTTTCCACTTCCTACTGTGTGTGGGCTTCTATTAATTTAATTATACTGACATTTAAGGGGTTTCACATGCAAAATAAATTCATATATATACACACCACTTATTCCATTGCTTCCACAACTGCACTCCACCAACGAGTGAATAAAAATGACAATGTTTGGTGTCAATGGGATGCCCTACAAAACTTTTTGGTTTGTGAAACTAAGTGGAAACTTCAGGCAGAACCTTGCACCAAATTATGATAAACTCCAGAGTTGTTTAAATCTAATAATGGAGAAGGTCTATAGCTGGTTGTGTGTGTGTTAGTGTCACAAACAAACAAAAAAGTAAGCTCTCCCACTCTGTGTACCTGATATTGGCTCTTGTCCAGATTCTCCACAGGGCGCAGCCTTCCAGCACAGACAGAAGCATGGCGTTGACAATAATGAAGCGAGACGTCCAGTAGTGAACGCCCAGCCAGTCCCAAGCAAACTCTGCGATCAGCTGGTATGGAAGCAGCAGGTACTTGACAAGAAACTCTCCCCACTGTCTCCAGCTGGGCTCCACCTAATGAACAGAGGGAACGTCGGAGAGGACAAAGGTGGATGGTTATGAAAGAAAACATTTTAAAAAGTGCTTTTAAACCATTAAAACAAGTTATAATGTAAGACATGTGAGAAAAAGTTAGTTTTTTATATATTTACAGTGAGCTTCACCATCATTACATCATCTGAGAAGGTAATCTATAACCTCAGTAGGTATATTTATGCACAGATTAACAATTTGCATGTAAATGAAGACCATTCTAGTTGCAGTAATTTAGTGAGAATAAGGTTAACATCACTCATCACAGTTAGCATAATTCCTCTCTAGCACCTTTAGTCATCTAAATATGGCTTTTAGGCAGAACCAAGATTAATGTCTACACCAAAATGTTATAAAGTAAACATTACTGCACAGTGGACACCATTCCAGTACCATTTTTAGTATAATTTATATGAAAATCTGAATAAATCTACTTTATTTTAACCTATTACATGCCGGTTTTGTTTGGTTTTGAGAGGCGTCACCTGCGTGTAGAGGAAGCTGCTCTCCACCGTCTGGTCGATGCGCGTGATTGCTGGACAGCAGGTGTGCAGGAAGGGCAGGAACGTTTCCGAGTAGTCGAATAAATACAGGTAGAAGAGCGTGAGGCGAGGGGAGCGCTTCAGTGCGTACAGCATGAACAGAGACTTCCCAGCATTAGCCGCCTGGCAGAAATGGAGAAAAATAAAAGTTAAAAAACAGTCGATTGATTGTACATACTAAAGCATTTTGTCATATAATCAGAGTATTTACCTTGTACTCCCAGAGGTTCTGCGGAGGTTTGACTCCCAGGACTTTAACTCTGTCCAGTTCAGCCACAACAGCCCGTCTGTGAGCCTGATTTTCAATGCTGTAAGGAGGCTTTGACAACTCTTCGTCTCCTAGCATCAACAGAAGCCTAAAGAAAAGGAATCACCACCAAAGTGAGCTTCACCACCAAAGTGAGTTTTTCTCTTTAAAGTTAAACTGGTCTTTGCATTTCTAAACCTTAAAAGATAATAAAAAAGGGTTAAAAATCAAGATTGTTCTATTTTTTTCTACCTTCCATTGACTTTCTCCTGCAGGAAGGGCTCCCTGTACAGCTGAGCCCAGGGTCCCAAATGTTCCAGCCAGGAAACGACTTCCTCCGGCGTCCAGCGAGACACGGGCTTACTGATCAACAAGTCGTGCTCCTCCACCACGCTGCTGCTCCAGTGATACACCAGCACCATCACCTGAAAACACACAGACATTAAAGAAATCAGGTTTACAAGTGAACTCGACTTTACCGGGAAGCCTTACGTAATTAGCTGCAGTGAGAAGTCGTTGATTAGGGGTTTTAACAGGTTTGTACAGCGGCTGAATTTCCTCACAGTGCAGACAAGTGTTAACATGACACACACTGGTGCTTCACAGCTGCAGAAATCAAACATCACCACTAGATGTCGCTGTGTCTGTTTTAACTTGAACTTAGAGCAGCACATAAAACTGAGAAAATGTTGGCTTGACTTGATACCAAATATTAATGATTTGAATTGTGTCCTTAATACATTTTATAAACAATATATAACTCACTAATTTTCACAGTTCTGAGCATTTATAGTTAAACATGATCACAGCCAGCGTGTGTTAGTTATAAATCAGGCATGTGTGTTTCTACATGTTTTCAATCACCTGATTTCCTCCACAGTTATTATATGTTAGCAGATATGGAATAAGCACACTATGCATCCTCTACATTAACCAAAGTTTCTCCCTTTAATTATGCTCCAAAATTATGTAACACTCTACCAAAAGCTATAAGAGATGTGGGCTCTGTGAACATTTTAAAAAAGATATTTTTTATTATTTATATTTATTAACTTATATGTTAGTTTTATTGTGTTGTATTTTTCAATTTTCTCTGTAAAGCACTTTGGGTTACATCCCTTGTATGAAAGGTTCCTCTATAAATAAAGTATATTATTATAAAAGTTAAGTTAAGCCTCATATTTTTTGTGTTATTCACCACGGTGAAACATAAAGTGCACAGACAACAGATAGACAAGACATTTCCCTTTTTTTTTAGAATAGGGAAATGTCTTGTCTATCTGTTGCCTGTGCACTTTATGTTTCACCGTGGGAGAGTGGGAAACGTACTCTCGATTCCTTGTATGTCTTGACATGTGAAGAATTGACATTAAAGCCACTTTGACTTTGACTTTGACTTTGACAACAATGACAAAATCACTGCTGAGGAGAAACTACAATTCTTAAAATAAATAAGACGTTGTGCATCACCTCAGCACTTTCACCCCTATTTGTGCTGTTTTTAAGCTTTTTATTGACATTCAATGTTTGGAAAGAAAAAAATGAACCTTTAGATCTTTTGAGTTTTGAAAATCAAAAGCTGAGATGTGTAAACTTGAGCCTAGAGAAAAAGGAGCCACGTACTAGACGGGGAATGTCATTTTGAAATGATGTTAGCACATATTTTAATCCTGGGGATTGTTTGGCAACTTTTGACATCATGAAAGAAAAAAATCAAGAAACTATGAGAATCTCTGTTTGCAGGTGATGTTTTTTATAAGTATGATTCATAGGACTGAAAGAAAGTAAAGTCTTAAACAAACAAATAAGTGGGTTAAACACACTCATGACTCAAATAAAACTGGTCCAGACCCCTTTTTTTCAGTTTTCCTAAAATGACCCGATTCAATAATGATGTTCATCCATGAACTGAGGTCAAAAATGAGGACCATGCTGTAATCTATTTGCTTGCTCCCAGAAAAAACACACACACACACACACACACACACACACACACACACACACACACACACACACACACACACACACACACACACACACACACACACACACAAGTATACTGCCGCGTGGCAAGACACACACTGACGTTGCTCCCGAGTGCCACATGAACAAAATAAACATGGTCTGTGTACATGATATGAACGGCCGACCTGTTCATTCACGACTGTAACAGTTTTGAAACGTTACATAACACTGCTGTTTGAATAGTTTGATGCTGAAGGCATATTTGGTGGGTTTTATGGGTAAAAGGGTAGGCACAAAAAAAAAGTAAAATGATCTTTAAAAGGACCTCATGCATCATTCTGTCTGTATTCTACTGTACATTAGAAATGCATCAGAATGAGCTCAAACCCTGGACTGTGCATTGTCTCTAATAAACGATTCATTAAGTGCTCAAAAATGACATAAATCCACAACAATTTACAACGGACTGCAGCAGGAAAATGTGATTTCTATTTTTTGGGGGAAATAAAATCACTTTCATGTCATTTTCTGTAAAACATAATTACTACAAAACATTTACAGTAGTAATTCCTACATAAAGCACCTCTATGAAGACACTAATAACACAAATGTAACTTCAAATTCAAAGTTTAGTTTAGAGGTGCAATGATTAGTCAGTTAATCAGTTGGATGATTGACAGAAGCTATTTCGTATATTAAATGGTCCTTTTTAAGCAAATATGCCAAAATTGCTGCTTTTATCTTCTCAAATGTAATGACTATTAATTATTTTCTTTTTCATGCATCACATTAAAGTGAATATCTTTGGGTTTTGGACTTTTGATTGGACAAAATAAGACATTTAAAAGGGGTAACCTTTGACTATGAGAAATAATAACGGACATTTTCAGGATTTTTTGTCACGATTCTCCAAATCCTCGATTCGATTTTAAGGTCACGATTCGATTCGATGCGATTCTCAATCCTTTTTTGGGTCCTTTTAGCACAGATGCCTATGCCATTTTTAGACTAATCATGAGTGATACACACACTAAGGCCTTAATGTCAAAATTAAATTATTTATTAGCAATATAATGTAACAATAAATAGTTGATTGTCAATTGGAAACTTACTGTAAACAAAAGAATCATGTAGTGACCCTTTAGTAACTGCAGTGTGCACTCTTCATATTAGATTATATTCAAGTTCACAATAAAACAAACTAAATTAAAACAGCCTAATGTCCATAGCCTTCCCTGAACAATTAAGTGTGTTAACTGTCCTAACAGTGTCCTAACTGTATCCTAACAGTAGCATCTCTGGTGCTACAAATACTCCTATAGCGCTAGTTATTGCTTTAGTGCAGACATGTGTGTCCTCTATCAGCGGTTGCCATGGTGTCTTTTTACCGGCTGCAGGTTCAGGTTAGAGGAGGTAATGTTGACTCGCCGCATTTCAACTCGTGTGTGTTTTTTTCCCTCTTGACTTGCCAATGGAGCGTGACATTGGGGGGTGTGGCTATATCCTCGATTCCTGAGTTGATTTCGAAGGTCGAGATTGTGAGGTCATTTCGATCGATATTGGATTTACAATCGAGATCGTGACACCCCTACTGTACCTAAAAGAGCAGCTGGTGAATCTGAATAGGTGGAGAAGTTGGCTAGCTATCAGGTGCTCAGTTTGGAAGCCACCTGCCATTCGAGGTCATTTCAGTAGACAAGATAATGTGGAGAAAGTTTGGTTGAGTTGTTGTTTTGTTTTGTTTTTACTGCTGTTTTCTACTTACAGCCACGCATGAGAGCGCAGTGAGGACTCCAGAGAAGAAGAAACCAGCTCCTTTGTGCTGGTTGGTCCTGGACCTGCCCAGATTGTCACCATACCTAAAACACACACATGGATAGTTCAATAAAAGCACTTCCCTTTGCCTCAGAACAGAAATAAAGGTGAGCACAGAGTAGTAGTTCTATCTCAGATTATAATCACCTCTGGAAGGCCAGTAAACTGCGGGAGACTTTGGGGTTATCCTGGATCTCTGCTCTCCTCCGCTGCACAACCTCACCGAACAGCTTGTCTGTTGCATCTCTGGAAAAAGAAAGAGCTTTAAGTTAACATGTGGAAATAAAAGATGAAAACAACATGTAAAGAAAAAAAAAGTGTGTAATTTAATTTGACCTGCTTGCAGCCAGTCTGAGGATGAAAGCAGTTTAATAAAACCTCCTTTGTGTGATTTATTTGTTCAAATGTAAACACCCTAATCAAGTCTTTCCCTTTCATACAAGACACTGTGCTTATGCACGGTGGAGATAATTTGATCATTTCGAACTTCTCAGCTGTCACACTGATTTATATGTTTTGGCCTTATTTACAGATCTTTCTTAAACCACTACACAGCATCACTTCCTGCTTCCATGCCTCGTGAATCTCAGCACCAAAACGTCAATAGAAAATCGTCATCATCCATCATCCGTCTGCACAGCTGTCGAGTTTGAATAATAAACCAAAACAATAAAGAAGCTCTGGACGTAACGCTGAAAAGCCTGAAATAGGGAGGAGGAGACTGTGAGGTCGGTAACGGCCGAAGAAAAGAGGGAACTACATGAAACGCTGATTTTGCAGCTCCCAGTATAATCCTCCCACTCACACTGAAATAGACTGATGCTATCCTTACTGGGTAAATCTCAGGAACAATGCAGACATGTATGTAATCTCAGGAACTTCTGCATATTGCACATTTATATATATATTGCAGATTTATTTACACAGAGATGTACAGTATATAGATTTTTTTTTTTTATCACTTTCACTACTCCTTTTTTTCCACTGTACTGTTGTGTCAATTTGAATCTCTCCCAATAGGGGATCAATAAAGATACATCTTATCGCATCATTTCATGTCACATTCTGCCACTATACTGAAAGCTTTCAACCTGCTGTTGGTGAACGTGACTGTAAGTGTGATCTAGGACGAGTCGACCATTTTGGACGGACCAGGATCTCATCGCTTTACTTTCACTATTGTAAACCTTCCTCTTCATTAATTCTAGTTGAAAAGGAGCTTAAACAATAACACCGTTTTTTTCTGTTTATGGGTCAGTGACAAGTAAGGCAAGATGAGAATTTCAAAGATATCTTAAAAAATAGTTTTAAAAGCACCATCAGGTTTGTTAAAATGTACATTTTTTGGTTTTATGTCATTTGAAATGACATCTGCACCATTATTTTTACCAAAAGATTGAATGCTCTTGAAAATGTCAAATGGTGTAACCACAAAAGAATGATAAATATTAAATATGTTATCCATCTACAGTGTATTTACAGTGCATAAAAATGTAAATGGTTTCTGATTTACATGATTCCCCAGATTCAATCTAATATTTAGAACAATTGTATTCCATTACCTTTATGTAATATAAAAAAGTTATAATGTAAGATCATGCCAAACTAGTTGATATGGTGTTTTATTGAGAATTTAGTGTTTTAAAGTTTAATTAGTTTTTATGGTTACACCACTTAGACATTTTTGCCATAATCCTCTAATATATTCTCTCAAAATGGATTAAAAGCAGAAATTTTATGCTGATTCCACAAACAAAAGAATGTGTACAAGTTATTTATATGTTTTTTATACACATTTAACCCCTTTAAATTTGACTAAACCACATGGACACAAAAAAACGTCATTGACCCAAATACCGAGTTTATCTGGAGGTGTATTGAACCTCATCTTTCACACACATTTTTCCCCCTGCAGTTCTCTGCGGTACGTGAGAGCAGCCGAGTGAACGCCGTGGTCGCAAATCAAACATTGGAGCGCTGATATGGTCTAGCTGTGAAAAGCATACCTCAGCAGGATGTTGATTTTAGGAAAGCCTTCCCACTTCTCCCGGCACTCGGGGCACTCGTTCTTGTGAGAAGATTCCCACCACAGAGCCAGACAGTGGCGGCAGAAGTTATGGCCGCAGGTCAACGTGGTGGGGTTCACTAGGATGTCGTAGCAGCAGTGGCACGAGAATTCATGTTCGGAGATGTCGGAGGTGGAGGTCGTCGAGGGAGGAGGAGGATCATCCATTAACGCCTCCAATCTGTCATCTGATGAATCTCCCTCCATCTGGTGCAGCATCGCCAAGTCTGCAAAAGACAAGACACAAAGTTATAAGAGGAGAACATCAGACAGGTTTAAAGATTAGAAGTTAAAGATGCAGAAGAAAACTGGGCCTTTAACTCACATACTGTTCATATTCTGACTCATAATTAGTCTCTACACCAATTCACATTCATACATTTCATTCCTTGATTAATCTTATGAAAAAAAATACATTCACACTCACTTTTTTATGGTCCAGGAGAACATTTAAAAGAATAATACTCTTTTCTTTTTTTAAATTTAAATAAACATAGGTCAAACTTGTACATTTGCATATATAAAAATGTGTATAAGCTGCACAAAATTAAATAAAAATGGTGCATTTTATTTCCTTCTTTGTAGACTGTGGGTCACATTAGGAAAAGTCTGGCTAAAAGAAATGTGTACATAAAAAAAAAAGGTCAGATTTGACCCTGAACAGTATGTAAGAGTTAAAAAGGTTCATACCAGTTGCTTTACATGTTGTATCATATTTACATTGCTTCATCTATTTATGCTTGGCCATGTATTTGATTTGGTCGAGTGGTGGTTCTCCCCCCAACGCTAGGGGGAACATGGTAAAGGCCGGCTGGGCACAGATTTATAAGGTCATGCCAATCATAACAGGTGGGGGCTGATGGTGAGAGACAAAAGTTTTTTGACCTTATTGTAGTGACTATGCCCTATACTTTAGCCATTAGCAGCCAGTAGAGGTTAAAGTATAGGACATAGTCACTACATTGTGTTTTTGTGTATGATATTCTGTTAAATGGTGTATATTGTATTATGTGAAGCACCTTATAACCTCTGTTTGTAAAGCTACTATAGAAATAAAGTTCATTATTATTATATTTTTGTTACTACAGTACATATTATAGTCAAGTATAATTCCTGGTGTAACCTTGGCATTTTTTCTTGGAAGAGTGAATCAATTGGGGTTTTTTGCCTCTTTTTGGCTTTCATTCATTTCTTTACAACAAAACAATATTAGCAGACTCTTAAAACTTGCTTAAATTGTTTAAATGCATAAAAATTAACGTCAAGTCTTCATTATTTTGTCAAACTGCATTTAAATGACAGATTTAGTGAAGCCAAGTGAAGCAGTGGCTAATTACACACAATATCACTACTCTTTTTTTGTGGCATGTTGTTTGCTGATTCTGGTGCGTCTCTCTTGACTTTTTGGCATAATCGCTGCTTTTCTCATGACACTTACTTTATATCTGGCATGTTCCACTGGCATGAACCTATGGTGTGATTTCTGCTGTTTGAGTTGGCATACTGCACATGAAAGTGGTGCGTACAGTGGCGGCAAATCGTGGTGCCAGGATGCCGCTTGTGGTTTCTACTCACTGCTAACTACACTACACGTGGAGCTGATGACTGCAGGGTGACAACACTTCAACATGCGGCTTCATCAGTGCTCGTCACTCGATAAGTACCAGCTGTCAACATCAAACTGAGACATGCACTTTCTCTCCAAATGCACTTCAATGCACTCTGCTGCTAATTTTTGGTTCTTTTTTTTTGGTTTTGGGGCTAATAGGAACAACATTTTGTGGTTTTTTTGTGTGATTGCATGTAAGTACACAAGAATATTATAATAATCTTAATCTTAATTACATGCCAATATGTATTTAAAATTAGGAAGTGGTATCTGGCAGTGAAACATTAGTGACATAGCTTTTTTTTAGGTGTCATAAGTCAGTTAGAGTAACATACCACTAAAATTTGGCATATGCCACAGGGAGTTCACCATCATAAGTATATACGTACATACAGTCACTGGCCACTTCATTATCAATCAATCAATCAATCAATCAATCAATCAATCAATCAATCAATCAATCAAACGTTATGTGTATAGCACTTTTCATACATCGCAATGTAACACAAAGTGCTTTACATAGTCAGAACAAACAAAAAGGAAAAATAATCATTACAAATAGGAACTCATTAAAAACACCAGAGGTAGGATAAAAATGTAAAATAAATAAATAAATAAATAATAATAATAATAATAATGAATAGCTAATAAAAGATACGATTCTACTTTTCTGAAGTTAATACATTTTTAGTTGTTGTTAACATTGCAAACATTGCATTATATTGACTGGTGTTCCTAATATTTTGTCCACCCCATTAACATACATGAGAGGGGCAAAATATTAGCAACACCAGTCAATAATAATGCACTTCAGTAATAAACATAAAGTAAAATTATCACTTTTCTGACGATGTTTTGTATACACTTCATAAATGTAGAATTTAAAGCAGATCTGTTGTATTGGATATAATTAAATTGCACAGGTGTATCTAATAAAGAGGCCAGTGACTGTATATACATAAAAATGGTGATATATTAACAGTGGCACATGTCAATAATATAATATAATAAAACAATGAGAAGAGGTATACATGCTCACTTTCAAATAATGTGTCATTTGATTGTCAAACCACACAGAAAATATATAGAAACCAAAAGTAAACAAGCACGCAGGTCATAATAGCATTAAATAAGGAGCTTATTTTAAAAAGCACTAAATAATAAAGGTTAAGACTTATCAGCACAATACAATAACCCAAAGAGAAACTAATAAATATGCTTAATTTATACATTAAGGTGAAATATTTATGATAGCAGGTAATGTTAATTAATCACATCCTGGTTTGAACATTAGCTGTCTCGCTACTATTTGATAGCTATAGCAAGTCATCAGCTATCAGCTAGTTACCAGCACTATAAACAACATTTTAGTAACATTACAGAGGCCTAAATATAGTGTGGTGAGCTTTAAGATTGATGTTTTGTCAGTAGTCATCAAAGGAAAGCTACAAGCTAACACTTCACCCAGTTACCTTTGCTATGTCAGCGTCCCTCTGTAACAATAACCCATGTTTACCTTTTCTCAGGAGCGTCCTCTGACAGGTGACCCGCAGGAGGAGGACATCACTATTAACTTAGATAACTTAAAGTGTGTTCGTAGAGAAATAAAAACCCTTAAATAAAGCAGTCAATGTCTCCGGGAGCGCGCATAGAATGTTTCTGCTCTAGTCGCTGTCGCCATGGCTGCGCGCCGCCGCGGAAAACCCCTCGTGAACACGCCTACGTGCACGTCAACGTGTCATGCGGATGGTTGTTGGTGATGAAGCTCCTCCTAATTGGGTTTTCACACACACAGGCAAACAGACATATACACACGCACACACACGCACACTCTCTCTCTCTCTCTCTCTCTCTCTCTCTCTCTCTCTCTCTCTCTCTCTCTCACACACACACACACACACCCACACACACGTACACACTCACACACACACTCAGACACACACACACACCCACCCACACACGTACACACTCACACACACACTCAGACACACACCCACCCACACACGTACACACTCACACACACACTCAGACACACACCCACACACACGCACACACACACACACACACACACACACACACACGCACACACACGCACACACACACACACATTGGTCTGTAGTGCATGGTCCTCGGTTATGATGCAGCAGAGTTTGCCCTGCAGAGACTTGATCTTTGTCCATGTGGCTTTTAAAAGCGGCTCTGGTGCAAAGTTCAGATCAGCTTCACCTCTGGCTCTGAGGTAACTTACATGTCTCTTATTTCTGACTATGATAATGATCAAAAACAGTCACTTATTAACTTACATGTCGGCTCAGCGAATACAGAGGAGGATCTTACTACAGTGTTTCTACACATAAGATATCCCTAAATCACCAACTTATATGACAAATTCTCTTATCTCGATATGGAAGCCAAATATCTCGATATCGATACAATATACGATATGACTTTGATTACACATTTGTTTTTAAATTTAAAGTGTAGCAATAGTGAAAATGAAGCATTCTTAAACAAAACATGATAACAATACCAAATGGACATTATAGTGCAGTTACCCAAGAAAAATAGCTTATTAATCACCACAGACTGATAAATGTCTTAAGCTTCATTCAAATAAAAAATAAACATTTTTCTGCAACCTCTACTTTGCAACAATGCATTGGGCCGACTCCGACATTTGATATCGTCCATATTGTTGGTTTTTGCGATATCAGTATCTTGCATGTTCATATCTAGATATCGATATGATAACGATGTATCGTTCAGCCCTAGTCTATAATAAATGTATCTGTAAGCCTATCAACCTATCCCATATGCCGCTATCTAATTCAATCCAATACAACAGCTCTGCTTTAAATCCTGCTTATTTGAAGTTAATACATTTTCATTTTGTTTGTTTGTTAATAGTGGGTGGTGGTTGCGTACTGGGGTGCATATATATAATCCCTCTCTCATTCCATGGGGGGTGGTGTGTCTTCCTCAAGCTGGGGTCCTCTACCAGAGGCCTGGGAGTTTGAGGGTTCTGCACAGTATCTTAGCTGTTTGTAGGACTGCAGTCTTCTGGACAGACACCTCAGATATTGTACCTGAAATCTGCTGGAGCCTCCCACAGCTCCCAGTGTTCCCATTACCACTGGCACCACTGTTGACTTTAACCCCCACATCTTTTCTAGCTCCTCTTTCAGCCCTTGATATTTTTCAAGCTTCTCATGTTCCTTCCTCCTGATGTTGTTGTCGCCCGGGATTGCTACGTCTATCACCACCGCCTTCTTCTGTTGTTTGTCACGATGCCCAGTTACTTAGCCATCACCAGTTTGTCAGTCTGGATCTGGAAGTCCCCCAGGATCTTAGCTCGGTCATTCTCAACCACCTTAGGAGGTGTCTTCCATTCTGACCTCAGTACTTCCAGTCCAAAATCAGTTCAGATGTTCCTGTACACTATGCCAGCCAGTTTGTTATGGCGTTCCATGTACGCTGTTCCTGCTGGCATCTTACACCTGAACTGTCTCAGGAGCATCTTTGCACCTGAGGTCCTGTCTGGTGTGGTAGACCCCCCGCCTCTATTGATCTTTTACTAAGCGTCTGTTCTTGTGCCGCCATGATTAGTGCTTCTGTGCTGTCTCTCAGTCCAGCCTTTTCCAGCCAATAGTAGGATTTCTTGATATCAGCCAATTCTTTTATCTGTCGGTGGTGCATGCCATGCAGGGGCTCGTCCTTCCATGATGGTTCATCCTCCTCCTCTGCTTCATCGAGATTCTGCTGCCTGAGGTAATTACTTAGCATTTGTCTTTGGGGGCCATCTTCCTGATGTACTCCTGGATCTTGGTTGTTTTTTATCCTGGACAGTGGCTATGGTGCTTTATTGCTTTTTCACAAATAGAATGAAGCTTTCACAATTGTGAAACTGTGTTTTAAAAAGACTTTGGCCTCTCTGAGATAATCCAGTCCAGATTTTACCAGTCTAGGTAGGTGCTGCTATACTTTATGGCAGAATATATAATTATGACCAACTTAATTATTTCCTGGATTTTGTATCACCATATTCCCTAAATGTATGCATGATGTATGTATAACATTTTTACGAGAGGACAACCCCTGACCCCTTGTTTTGTGTGTGTGTGTGTGTGTGTGTGTGTGTGTGTGTGTGTGTGTGTGTGTGTGTGTGTGTGTGTGTGTGTGTGTGTGTGTGTCTGTCCGTCCCACTTGTCAAACCAAAGTTACCCCCTTATGTACAACATCAATCAGTTCTTTTGTCTTTCTATTAATGTGTCTCCATCTTATGGCCGGTGTACTGTCAGACTCTGGTCGGCAGGGGGCGCTGTAGCTTCATGCCTCGCCGTGAACGGATGCTGCCTAAAGTAGACGAAGAAGACGAAATGGTGGCGCAACTCCTTTAGCTCTCTCTCTGACAGCGGCTGTCATCTAACGCTGCATCTCAGCCTAATTTACTGTCCAGCCTGCTGTTTCTTATGACATCCTTCAAGCCCGGAGACCACTGCACACTATGTTTGAGGTGACATGCATAACTTTGCTACCATTCCTGGTCCAGCATGCCGGATGTTTGGTGTGATATTTAGACGTAGCTTTTTACTGATATAACGCGTTAGTTAGTTTAGCTGAGTTAGGTGTGTGCGTGTGTGTGTTACAGCTGACATTAAACATTATCGTCTACTTGTTTTTTACATTTAGCAGCAGCCCTAACTATTATTAATGTCTCAATAACCCCAAAGGCTAGCTATAGTTAGCTGGTGACGTTTTGTTATTAATGCACAGCAATGCAATTAGTAACAGATGTGAAGTTATAATGATTGATTTACTGCTCAGGATGGGTGTTTTTTGTTTTTTGGGAGAGGGAGGCTTTTGTCTTCCAGGTGTGATGGAAATGCATAATAGTATAGCTCATGGTGAGGTTTGTGTTTAATGCTACAAAGCGTGACAAAAGTGAGAAGTTTGTTTTTAAGTGCTTTTTTAAGATTGCTTTTATGCAAAGTGTGTGAGCAAATCTTAGTAAAAGTGTGCATTAAAAACTGGCAGCCTCCTTTTAAATATGTGAGTTTGGGGTTTATGGTTTACTATGTTGCATTTGCCAAATAAAAGCATCCAAAAGTTGATTTTTTGTCTAGTAAAAACATTAATAAATGGATAGAACAGCCACTTCACATAAATCTTAAAAAACACTTGATTAATGATGGACACTCAGGATATTATGTAAGAAAATACAGAAAAAAGTCTTAAATAATGCATTAATGCATACCAGATATGTTCAATATATTAACTTTATTCTAATTGTTCAGTGATTATGCAACAGTAGATGAGGCACTGTTATTTACGGCAAGAGAATAATATATCTATTAACTATATTATCAATCTACTGTCCAATAAAACTTTACAACAAGGTGCTGGATTGTGTTTGCATAGTTTATTATACTGCTATCCATTAAAGGTGTTCATTAAAGCTGACAGCCTCCCTTAAATATGTGAATTTGACTTTATGTGTTATGTTTCCCAAATAAAAGCATACAATATGTTGACTTGTCTATCAGGTAAAAGAAAGATAGATGCTACTTCACATAAATCACAACAATACTACTACTAATAATAATGATAATAATAATTAAGATAAGATAATATGTATCTTTAATGATCTTTATTGGGAGAAATTCAAATTAACACAGCAGTACAGTGGGGAAAAAGTAGCAGCGTAAGGGTAAAGTGATAAAATGAAATAAACAATAAACAATCATTGTGTAAATAAATCTGCATTATATATAAATGTGCAATATAGATAAATTCCTGAGATTATATACATGTGTGCAATGTTCCTGGGATTAACATAGTAATGATAGCATCAGTGTTTTTAGTGTGAGTGGGAGGTATACTGGGAGCTGTTGGATATTATGTAAGAAAACTAAAATACTGATAAAAAAGACTTAATAAGAAATAATGCATACCTAATAAACTGGGTACATGAGTAGATGTTCATAAAAGTCTTTTAATGACCAGAAACATGGACAACTTCAAAGTGCCTTAAGGTGACTGACAAGCTGATAATATTAAGTGAGAGAAAGTGAGATAATAAAACCACTGAAACAGATAAGATAGGTTCAATATATTAAGTCTGAGAACAGGAATATCAGGGCTATATTGTTACTCTTAATGTGTATTGAACGTATAATGTTCAGTGATTATGCAACAGTAGATGATACACTGTTCATTACTGCATGAGAGTAATATAATTATTAACAATATTCTTAATATACTGTCCAATAAAACAGTGCTGGATTGAGTTTGCATAGTTTATTATACATACAATATATTAGTTGTATACTGGTGTTTTTACTATGTTACATTTGCCAAATAAAAGCATACAAAACGTTGACTTTTAATCCAGGTAAGAGATAAATAGAATGATGCTACTTCACATAAATCACAAAAAAATTAATTAACTCAGGATATAATTTAAGAAAACAAAAGTACAGATAAAAAGCCTTAAATAATGCATACCTAATAGGTATAGTCCTTTAATTCCACAATAAATGATACACTGTTCATTACTGCAAGAGGGTAATATATATGTATTAACTATATTGTTCATTTACTGTCCAATAAAACTTTACACCAAGGTGCTGGATCGAGTTTGCATAGTTTATGATACCATATAGTTGTGTACAGGTATATTTACTGTAGGTGGTGTAAACACAACAATCTATTTCAGTGATTTTATTATCTCACTTTTGTAATTTTAACAGAGTTTTGTGTGCATTACTCTCAGTTGGTTATGCTGTTTACAATTCTGTAAAGCACTTTGAAGTAGTCCATGTGTCGTTAAAGGACTTTAATCACAGTTGTAGTATTTTTAGCACATGTACTCATTCACCAGTTTATTAGGTATGCATAACTAAAGCGAATACATGTAGTAAAAGTCCTGCAATAAATTACCTCTGTGACATGTCATAAAAGTATTGTATTTCAGTTGTGTCATATTGCGAGGTGTTTCTCACATTTGTCTAGCTTTAATTATATAAAATACTCAATAGTATGATTCACAGTAGTTTCAGGAAGGTGTGAACTGTCAGCTGTGTGTGTAATCATCATGAGCTTTAACACTCTGCTGTGATTGCTCTGTATGAAAAGTACACAGCAGTGTTTGGTAATTTAAATTTGGTTGCATTGCTTAAATGTAATCTCAGCTTCATCACATTATTTCTGCCTGTGTCTCAATGCAGTTCATACTTTTAAGTCATCATTATGTGTGGAAATGAATGGACACCAGTGCTTCTCAGTGAACTGACATAAATGTGCCAAATCACACAAAAACTCTGGTATGATCACATCAGGGCATTTTACTATGATGTCTCTTTATTTCTGAACAAACTGATGCAACAATTGTCATATGCAGATCAGTGTGAATACAATCTGATATTAACAATCATATAGTTGACTCAGGCTGTAAAGATGTTACATTATGTTTAAAACTGGTTTAACATGTTAACACATTGCCACAGATAGGACACACAATGAAAATAGCTGCTTTTAGGTAAACATGGCACACTTCCAGATGTTTGAAAACTTAATCTCAGGCATTAATCTCATGACATCTGTTTGTTGCAACAACTGCTTCTGGCTGCAACATCCAGTCAACACACTGTCAGTAATAAATCAAAGACATCCATAAAATGAGACGATACTTGATGGACGTTACAAAGTATGTAAGAAAAGTACAAACAGAGACCGATCTTCTTCCTCCTCTGTCTAGATTTATCACCTTCTGTTGTAACTTGTGAATCTAATATAATATAAGTTGATTAATGCCTGTCAAAGGTCTATGCTTTTCCTATTAACTTAGTGCAATAGACATCCTTTGCATCATTTCATCCTCCTACATACCTGTCTATTTGATGTGCAATCTGACAATATTATATTTGAGATTTAATATAAGACTTCTGTTCTGGCTTAATGAACGTTGCATTAGTCATCTAACCTGACCTGTTATTTATCTGTCAGCTTGATAAACTGTAAGAGCCACACTGATAATTATAGTTTCCATATATAGGGTTTAAAATATATGTTTTTAGAAGTATTTCATGCTTGTATTATTGTACAAAATGTTCCCCTTCATGGCCTCTGACTTAAACTCTGAGCTTTCTGAGGTTTGTTACTTTATCTTGATCGAGCTCACTAAATATGTTTGTCTTTGTCTTTATTTCTTCACAGGATCCTGAACTCCAAGATCCTTTGTCTCTGAGTCTAAATGAAAACTACGGTGACCAGAACTCACCATGCCGCGAGTCAAAAAAAGGACCAGCAAGCCCCGACTACACCTGTGACACACCTGAGATTCAAGTTATCATTAAAGAGGAAGAGGATGGCTGGACTGTGAGTGAAAATCGTGAGTGGAAAATGAAATCCATATTTCAAATACCAGCATCACTTCACTCGATGAGATACGCGCCGTCACTCTGTCTTGATTTTTCATGTTTCTGTTTTGCCTTTTTATATCGTTAAATACAGATGAGAGCTTCGGCTCGGATGCAGAAAACGAGGATACTTCCGCACACTCTTGTCATCCGCACTTCAAAGCGTGTGGGACTGATGACTCCGTTTCGTGTGGAGTAAAGAGACACCAGAGATCCTGTTCTGTGGAGAAATGCTCCGAGGAGTCCGCCGGTCCTGCTTACTGTGAGCAAAGTTCCTCCGCAGCGGAGGAGCCACAGAGACACACGCTCACGGATTCAGAAGAGAAACCTAAGCTGTCATGTATTCGTGGAAAGGGGACGGGACACGTGTCTGTGCATCAGTACAACAACACAGCGGAGAAACCGTTCTCCTGCGCGCTACGCGAGACGACGCCCAGTCTCAAAAGGAACGTGAAAGTCTGCGAGAGGACACGCGCGGCGGAGGAGTGCTGTCCTCAAGACCAGAACCTCGACGGAAAACAAAGCACATCTTTGTCAACAGAAGCAGAAATACATCAGACCAAAAGACCAGCACCTTACCAAACAGTGTGTACAAATAGTTGTATTTATTTATGCTAATTTATGCAAACATTACAATATTTATAAAGAAAAATGTCCTTTCACTTGTTTCTTTCACCATCCAGTAGCAGTTCTCTATGTCCAACATCAATTCAGGGACTTCATTTAAGTACTCTTTTTATACGTTTCTTGCTTATTTTATCATTTTAATATTATTTTGATATAAGATAATCAATTCAGGCAGATTTATCATTAACCTTAACCCTAACTAACCAAACAAGATAGATAAATAGACACTTAGACACTTTATTGATCCATCACAGTAAATTGCTTGGTTTACAGCAGCTTCATCCACATTTACAGCAACATGTAACATAACATAAAAACACATCTTTAACTATCAAATGGAAAAAACTCAAAAGTAATATATAAAAGAAATATATATGTAATAAATATAAATATATGAATACATATATGTGCAAATAGTGTCCTGCAGTATCTAAAAACAATCTAAAAGAAACACCTTAAAAGACTCAAATTTGAGGTTAAAAAAAGTTTAAAGATGTGAAAAATGACAGTGGATGAATGTGTGTTATCTGTGTTTAGGATTCTCCTGAATGTAAGCCCCTAATGTCACACGGACTCACGATGGCGTCTGCAAACCTAGAGGACCAAACTCTCCATCTGACTGTCAGGCTGCAGGCGGGGGAGGAGGAAGAGGAGGAACAAGACGAAGAAATCGGTGGTTTAATCAACTCTGATGGCGAAGTGGTGGAGTGGGATAACAGTAAGTGATTCATTACACGTACAGTTTTGTGACTAATGAAAGCAGCGTATGTTTATTTACTCCAGAGCTTT
The DNA here is from genome assembly GCF_963691925.1 of Scomber scombrus. NCBI lineage: Eukaryota > Metazoa > Chordata > Actinopteri > Scombriformes > Scombridae > Scomber > Scomber scombrus. Next base: position 28,677,010 of record NC_084971.1, read on the forward strand.
GGAGAGTTTATTTAGTAAAGATTATTTTAAGCAACAGTTCAAAGAAGAGGACATTTTATTCCAAAACAAGATCAATTATGTGTTTTTAATGAATAGCTGTAGTTCTTTTGTTTGCTGGGTCATCAAATGTCCATTACTCCACTGGGTGGTAATAAATCACAGCGCTTTCATTTACGTTAAGTCTCAACACATGATCTAAAGTTTTTTAAGTTTTGACATCTGTATTTTTAACAGGAGACAGCCCTGACAGACGCTCTGAAAGCACAGAAGGTCCCAATCCAACCAAGGTAAATTGTTTTTAGGCGTTCACTTCTAAAGATATATGTGTGGATTGAGGATTGCTCCCATAATACAAAGTCAAATCTCTAAATTCCCAGAATTGTTAAAAAAACTCAGTCATTATAAATCTTTCAGTTGTATCTTTCTAATCCCTTTCAAAGTAATTTCCTTGAGATATAATTCACTCATCACAGCACTTTTCCCATCACTGGAAACATTTTTTATAGTCATCCTGTGTCATTGAGTCCTCCTGAAATTCTTCCAGCATTTTTTTCACGATGGAAAATATTCCTTTCATTTCCAATTTTAGTTTCAACAAACTGTTCATACATGCTGTATAGCGGTAAATCCAATAACCAAACCCTACTCCTGTTGGCACTTGGCATTTTTTAGCTTCCCCCTCACAATATAAAGCAACATCACATATTGATAGTTTTATAATTCAGGTTTCCACTTTGAAAAATCTTTTCATTTCAATTCATTCATTCATACAGAAGTTATCACATGTATCATAACCAAAATGATGATGATTTGAATGATCTCAGGCATCCACAAAGTCACTTAAATCCCATTTTTCTCATTTCTATTTCCATTTTTGATTTTACAGTCCAAAATGATTGGAATAGCACAGTTTAAATTGTGTTTTATGATCGTCTTTAAGGGTCACTGGAGCACAAACACACATAAGAGCAGCTTTCTGTGTACGGGTTTATTAAACAGTAGGACTGGCATCTTTGGCTGATGTTTCTAATGGTTTTGAATGGTTATGATCACAGGGTGTCGTCCTGTCAGAGTCTCAGCTGCAAGGCCAAAACCAGAGAGACAGCAGTAGTCCGACACTCATCATGGAAGTTGTGTCTGTGGGGGAAGATGAAGAAAGGGATGAAGGGGAGGATAAAGAGAGAGTAGTGAAGATGACAACTGTTTCGCCAGTAAATCGTGGTAAAAAAAAAAGGAAAACTCTACTGGTTTTACACAATATCAGACACAGTTCTGAGTTGATCTTTTCGCACGTGATGTTTGCAGGAAAGAGACACAAAAGGAAGAAAAAGGCTCCTGCAGTCACAGCGGTGTCATCGGACGTCCCCGATGAAGATGAAGAAGGTCCTGCGAAGCGTGGTGAGTGAGTTGATGTTTTAATGTTTAAGAAGTTTATGTTGCAGCTTTGGAAGAGTAAGAGTTGCTTGAAATGTTTGATGTTAAAGGCATCAAAACTAGTTTCACTTAACATTCAGTTTGTGTTTGTTTCTGTCGTAACATTTTCTTTTCTTTTTTTTCATAACTAAGTCAAGCGAAGAAGCAGAAGAAAGATTGTAGCAACTCCACAGGTGTCAATCGAAGATTTGGAGGAAGAGCCTGGAAGTGAGTGTTCCTGTTGAACCCCTTTCACACATATTTCCTGAAAAATTTATGGGATAACCTTTCAGGAACTAGAGATTTTCTCTATTCACACATGCAGGAACATTTCTGTCTTGCACCTTTTCACATATGCTGGAATAGATGTGACAGTGCAGCAGATATCGGTAATGCAACACTTTCAGATGCCACACACTGTAAAACTGAAAAGAAGAAGAAGAAGGCAAAACTTTAATTTCATAAATCAAGATTAGGTTACTGCACTGCTGTTTCTCACCTCAGATGTTTCCAAAAACATATTTGAATGTACCATTTAGGTGAAATATGAGAACGTTTGTGACACAGCAGCCATGTTTAAAACAGACGAGCCAAAACCAAGCACAGTCCGACTCGCAGTACATCACCCACACATCAACTCACACTTCGTTCACAGCCATACCAGCACTGTCGCTGAAATGTTACTAAGTCTTGAGGTGAGAAATTGGCGGTACAGATTTCCCTGGATATCAACCCCTGCTCCCATTCACACATGACCTCATGCAGGAAATGTTCCTGAACATTTTAAGGAAAGACTGCATGAAAGGAGCTTTAATTTTATGGTCAGTGCATCTAAAATGACAATTTTGCATGTTAATGTTTTATACATTAATATTAAGTAATATTTTTCTTTCATAGTATCAAGACGGACCAGAAGAAAGAGGAGGCCCGTCATCACAGTGGAAACAGAAGAATTAAACACAAAAAGTCTCCGTCGTGCTGCTGGTAAGAAAAGGAAAAGATTACACTTTTAAGTCGGGTTGGGTATCGTTTTATTGATTCTGAATCCAGTTCTACTCGTTGATTTGAGTTTGTAACAATTACCGATCCTGCCTGAAATATTATTTGAGCAAGAAAATAAAAATAAATCTATGATATGGATATTTGTAGGCTTTTTAGTTTTCAAGAAGTTGACAAGATAAAATTAAGATAAAACACAGCTGAGCGAGTAGAGTCAAAAAGTGCATTTCATGCCAAGTCATGTTTTATCAGACCTAATTCAGTACTGGCTCTTGATACCCAACCTTCAGAAACCCTCATCAATTTAGTATTGTAGTAAACTTACTTTCTTCTTTTAACAGCAAAGCGACCGTACAGAAAAAAGAAAGATGCCAAACCATCAGCTGAAGGAGGAGAAAGTACAGGTACTACAGCACAGCACCACAGCTCAGGCTAATGTTTGGCAACTTATCCCCCAACACAGTAGTTTCTAAGCTGTGTTGAAATCGTCGTCCTTTTTAAAAGTTGGCTCACACCATGTTACCCCACTCTATCTTAGTTTCAGTGTCTTAACCAGCAATGTAGATGACGGTGGACACACTGTTGACAGGAACTATGATTTTATGACGTACACCTGCCAGGTATTTTCTCTTAATGGACACACGTCAGCCAGTCAGGCCACACTATAAGCATCAATACTGAACTTTCTCTCATTTAATCTCACACACACTCACACAGGGAAGACACATTACAGAACAAGGACACACAGTGACATTGATGCAAAGTATCAGTATCAATTTATTGCAGAGCAGCAGCAGTTTTCAGACCTGCGGTTCCAGTCCGACCTGTGTCACCTGTCACTAAAAAACAGCAGCAGCAGTTTAGATCAGGAGGATTAATATACAGGATCTGCAGACAAGAAAAACAAAAAGAGAAAAAAGGTCAACATAAAAACCTCAGAATGCTGCTATAAAAAGTAATAAACTGCCACTATAACACTCATTGCCTGCAGGGGGCGCAGTGTTAAACTGCAGCAGCTGTAGATGAGACATCAACACGTCCGCAGCTGCAGATCTAAACTGCTGCGTTCATTTATTTTCCTGTAATATGAGTGGCGTTGGTTAGTGTGTGTGGAACTGCTCTGAAAATGGCTTAACTGATCCATCACATATTAAGTAAAGTTAAGGAGTAGATTTGAGTTTGTGAGTAAATTAAAAGCCAATTTTATCATCTTGTTTGGCATCGAGTGGTTTTGTCCACTTCTTGTAAAAAAAACCCAAACATACAGACTTGACTGCAGCTGTTTCGACAAACACATTTTTAAGGGAGTATCTGGTTAATATGTGGTAGCTACAATCTCATATCACACCTGTAACTTCACTTCCGTTTTCCACACGTAGGGAAGAAGCGCCCCGGCAGAAAGATGGTTCAAGTACCGATAGAAATACCTCCTGAGCTCCTGAAGAAGCCCAAAGAGAAGATCGACTACCACTGCTCAGTGTGCAGCAAAGAGTTCCCTCACGCCTACAAACTAGAGAGACACGAGCTGATCCACACGGGAGAGAAACCTTACTGCTGCTCCATCTGCGGGCGGGGTTTCAACCAGAAGGGAAACCTCAAAACACACTACAAAGTCCACTTAGGTGAGAGCTGTTACAGGACAACAGGATAATACTGTACTTAAAGGGATATGTTGGGTAATTTTACAAATCACATGAAAAGGTTCAAAATCAAGAATGAATTCATATTAACAAATATGTCCTGTTGCTTGTTCCTAGTCCTCTGTTCCATAGACGTCCTCTATTGTTGTAATCTATCTATAATTGTTGTAAACTATTTAAAAAAACACATCAAAAAGCTTCACTGTTGTACTGGATGACATGTTCTTTCATTACTATGATCATGGGTACTGTAGTTTATTTTGAGTCATTCAAGGATCACTGTGCTGCTACAGTTAATACCCACAAGAGCACCAAATCTTAAAAATAATGTTCATTTAATGCACAATTTTGTATAGTTTGAGTTACATTTGATTGACATTTGAAGACTTGTGTGCCCAGCTGTTTTTAGGACATTATTTAGCCTTTTTAAAAATGTAAAGTATATTTTTTATAGATTCATGTCTTCTGTTGGGAGGAATCGGCTTTGAGAGCCACCGACCGGCAGAGAATATGTAAAGTATTGAGAGATGGACTATTGTGTTGTTCATTTTTGCCTTTTCATGGGATATGTGGATAATAAGAACAATGCCAGCCTTATAACTTTATACAACTATCTCAGATTTTTGCGTTTCTACTATGGTCTGACTAATACAGGATTTTTGAGGATGATGCCGCTATTGATATTTAAAAGTTAAAAAGAATCGGATAACGATGTATCAGTTGATATTCTTTACACAACGCATTACATACATATTTTTCATTTGTTTTTTTACAATTGCAACATAGAAAATGTGCTGGGTACGATATTTTACCATTGAAAAACAAACTTGTCACTCCCCTCTTGTGGACAGGTTAGAAAATACAGACGTTCCTTCACAAAAATATGAAAGTGAAGTAACGCTGAACTCGACAAACAGTAAAAGCTGATCTGTCTCTTCTTTGTCTCTCTGAAGGTCGAAAAGGGGCTGTTGATTTTGAAGACGAGGTGAATCCAATAGCGTCAGAACTCACTGAATACTTGAAGTCTCTGCCGGGGGAGTCGAGGATCAGGTCATCCCTTCACTGCCTGGAGTGTGGGAAGGACTGTGAGAGTCAATCAGCTCTACAAGCACACCACATCACCACACATTCAGCTGCCGAGTCAGACGCGGTCGAACACAGCACATCACAGCTCCTCTTCTGCCGCCGCTGTGGCATTCAGTTCACTGAAAAAGAAAAGCTGGAAGAACACATGAAAACCCACGTGAAGGACAAGCCCTTCTCGTGCCCCGACTGCGGCAAGAAGTTCATCAATGAAAACTACATACAGATTCACCAGCGCATCCACACCGGGGAGAAACCTTTCCTCTGTTCCCAGTGCGGAAGAGGCTTCCACACCGCTTCCTCTCTGAAGCTGCACGAGATGCAGCACTCCGAGGAGCGGCCGTTCGCCTGCTCCATCTGCGGCAAGAAGTTTCGGATAAACTCGTACCTAACAGCACACTACCAGACCCACATTAAAGACAGACCTTTCATTTGTTGCGTCTGCGGGAAAGGCTACTCCAGAGCCGAGGAACTGAAGGTGCACCACAGGCTGCACACCGGGGAGAGACCCTACGAGTGCGGAGATTGCGGGAAGAGCTTCATTTATCGCCAAGGTCTGCGACAGCATCAGCGCACACATGCTGGAAAACGCATCGGACCGACCAGACAGCTCGGTAGACCAAAGCAACAGGCCAGGCTGGACATCTAACAGTTGCTCTATTGATGCTTTTTTTTATTTGTTGTTAACTGTGTCTGAAAATATTACAGTAAATTGCGCTTCTCTCCTGCTCTCCTTCCTTCGAGTTCCTCCCAACTACAGCAGAGACAGTCACTGTCTGAAAATACAGTATGCGCTACAGTCGGTATGGGTTGCCAAGAATATTTTGGAAGCTTAATGTGTTGTCCGTCTTGTATTCATGTTTTGTACCCATGTTTTTATGTTTACTATTCTCTAGTAGCCCATCTGTACAATTTGAGTGCCTTTGTATCCTGCATGCCAAATACTAGTACTTAATGTTGAAAAAAATATGCACAATATCCTTGTTATTTTAAAATCCATGTTGATGGAATACAGACATTTTTCAGAAACAAGTCTGGGTGTTTTTCTACATTTGAAATAATGGACTCTTTACATTATTAAACTTATATTAAGGCCTACATAGTTTCTCCAACCAGCAGTTCAAGCTCTATTACTCCACCAACTCTTGAACCCTCCAGATACAAAATCTATTAATCACAGTCATTTAACTTATTGTGTGACTTATAAAAACTGTCCACTGCATCAATGATAATTTAGGTGAGTGGTAGGTATTTATTAAAGTTATCAATTTGACTTGTTTTTTAATGTTGATTAACATAAAATAAAAAATCCAATTACACTGATTGTGATTTAGTGATATAAAACTGAACAACATTTAGTATCAAGCCATATTTCAGTGACAGTATGACAGCATAGAGATATAAAGTGGAGAAGTTGATTATACAGCAGCAGCAGCCCTTCAGTTTCTAAAGACCTTCCACCATAACAACTCACTCATTGATACAAATTCAAGCTGAATACAGCTGCTGTCCTCCGAGAGATGAAGCTACAAACTTTTAACAGTCTCCTTGATGCCTTCAGGGTGGTAAGTAAAACTAAAAAAAGATTGTGGGTGCAGTATCACTTTAATGCAGGAGTAATTTGGTAAAACAGGCTGAGTGAGGATGAGTGAACTGTGTAATTAAAGAGAGCACACCTTAGTAAAGTGTTGCATAAATTACAAGACAGATAATCTTGTGGTTTGATCATGAAAGCTGGTAAAATGTAATTAAATCCATGTGACTACATACTTTTTAGAGATACGCTGCAGTCTACAGCTAATGAAATGTTTTTTTTCATTTGGTTTGCATAAAATTCATCTATCTGTTATGAGTGAAATCAAGGACATATTAGATGGAGGTTTGTACTACACATTTCCCATACATACATTTGACATTGAATCCATAGGAATAAACACTTAAATAGGGCAGTAACTAATGATTATATTCAGAGAATTGTGCTAAACAGCAATCACTGTATCCTAAAGCTCAAGGTGATGTCCTCAAATGTCTTGTTTTGTCCCAACCACCCAAATATATTCAGTTTACTATCATAAAAGACTAAATAAACCATAAAATATTCACATTTAGGAAGCTAGAATCACATAATATAGATAAGGCAATTCATTTATAGTAAACAAAATCATCCACAGTGTCTCATTATTTAATGTTGCTTATTGATAATAATAATGACTTAGTATCTCAAAACAATGATGACTTATTAGTATCTCAGTATATTGAGATACTGTCATTTTTAGATACTGTCATTATTTTGAGATATTTTCTCATTATTTTGAGATAGTTTCTTTCTATTTTGAGATACTAAGTTATTATTTTGAGATAAAAAGTCATTATTTTGAAGTTTCTCATTATATTGATTTACAGGATCTTTTTTCCAACACATTGGCGGAAATGGGTTTAGATAAACTAGTAATACTGTAAAAAAAAAAAAAAAAAAAATGTATAAACAGTAAATATTTCTAAGCAGTCATATCAGAACAATATATAAATAAAAAATTATCATTTGTTTTGGTCAAAGATTTAGATATTAATCATTGTTTTCGGGTAATCATATTTTACATAAAGTGACTGACACTTAAAAAGTAGAATAAAGATTACAGTCATGAATGTATTAAAGTCAACATTAAACAGCAGCTTGTTTTACTTCTTTCTGACCACCTGAACTGGCAACCCTGGAGCTAGCTTCCTCTGGCATTGATATCCCTTCTTCCCTATTAGCACTAAGAGCTAAATGCTGCAGTGTTATTCATGCTTTCATTAAACACATACTTCATTTTTTATTACATGCACATTGGCGACGCTGAGACTCGGCTTTCTGTGTTAAAGTTGACGTGGTGTTGTTTTTAATCTGCCATGAATGAGGTGAGTAATAAATGAAGTCGGCTGCAGCACCATGCTATCTAGCTGTTAGCTGATGGTCCAATAACAACATGTGAGTTTGAGTAGCAAGGTTAGCATCTAGTTTGTTGTCTGCAGATTAGTCTGGTTAAAACTTAAAGCCTGTCAGCTGAGAAGATAATCAGGTTTCAGTGGTTTTAAAGCCGATTAAGTCAAGTTAATAGTTAAATAGTGTTACTGATCAGTGGTGGAGGAAGTACTCAGATCATTAAAAGTTACATTACCTAATACAGTAATGTAAAAATACTCCATTAGTAGTACAAGTCCTGCATGAAAACTTCATTAAAAGTATTAAAGTATTATGAGGGATGTAGTATGCAGTATTACAGTAAAAGTAGTGGTTTGGTCCCTCTGACTGATATATTATTATATATGACATCAGTAGACTATTAATACTGAAGCATCAGTGTAAAGTGAGCAGCAGATCAATCTGAGGAGTCATGAGATGATTAATGGGAGAGGAAAGAAGAAACAACTAAGTTCTGATACACAAATCGGTTTTCAGTTTTCTTCAATCTGAATTTTGGTGAAGTAAAGGATTATTTGAAATGTATTGAAATGAAACTATGTGAGAAGTTTAGAGGGAAAAATCATTATTTAGGGAGTTGTTAACAACTCATAGACATCTGAACCTGACTATACACTGCTTTTTGTAAGACGTCCAAGCCAAAAAATGTCAAACGGAAATACTCAAGTAAAGATTGATGTATGAAAGTGCAGCTTTTTCATTTACTTTCCGTGGTTGTCTCACTTTTAGGAACCCTCTTGTAAATGCCCTCACCGTCTAATCATTTACCTAAAGTCAACCATGGACGACAACATGGGAACCAACCCAGTGTAAATGATGAATGCCTTCACAGGGATGGAAGTCACTGTGGAAATAATCCTTTTCTTGGAGATGAGTAGTTTCACTGCAGATAAAAACTGAGAATGAGGAGTGTTGATTCTTAGGTTGTAGCTGAAGCTGCATGGATTCCCGTACAGCCAAGTGAGTAAAAGACCAGAGAATAGGACACTGTATTAATCTGCACTACACCCATTATAACTTCTCTCGAATGTATTCTGATCTTTGTTTCTTTCCTGCAGAAAAAGTTAAATTGTGCTGTGGTGACAAGACTCTCAGACTGCAGCAGACAAACCTCAAAGACACCAGACACACACACAACAAAGACAGGAAACATTTCTGCCAACTTTGTAAGAAAGAAGTCAGCTAAAGTCACCTGCACCTACGCACTAAGAAACATCACAGAGGAATCAAACTGCTTGAATGTATCTATTACCCTTTCTAAACTCTTTGATTGTCCGCCTACGAAGCCTCACTAGCGTGTGAAGTCTGTTATGAAATCACATGCTACAGAGAGACAACTGTCATGACCAACGTACAAGTAGAAGAGGAGGCAGTGGGTGGTTTGATCAACTCAGAGGGAGAAGAGGTAGAATGGGATCCTGCCAGCTCTGGTAAGTGGACATAGTAGTAAACTTTATTTCTGCAGCACCTTTCAAAACCACAGTTACAAAGTGCTTCATAAGAAAATGCCAAATTATTTAAATCTCTTCCAGTGATTGTCAGTGAGCCACACTGCTGCTACATATCACAAACTCTTTGTACTACGTTTTAAATTTCTCATAGAACTTCAGTACAATGTTATTCATCTTTGGAGCCATTTCTAGATAAATTAATGTAACCGTAATCTTTGTAGTGAAGGCTCATCGATGTGTTTTCAAGAAAAGATACAGAAAGTTGCCAGCCATATCCTTTTAACACAGCTCTGATATGCTGTAGGAATTGGTCAGCAGTAGAATAAGGCTGATATCTGAAAGTAAAAAACAGGAGCAGAGGAGAGAAAGCAAACTCCGAACCACAATGATTCAATGAGTAGCTGCACTAGCTTTAACATTTTTGCCACTATGATTGGCTCATTTGTTATTTGATTTAGCTTCAAATTTAGAGATTCATCTAATAATGATTTCCAGCTGGTCCTGTTAAATGATGAGATGTGATGTTTTTCTTGTTGTATTTCAATCTAACAACAAACTGTCTCTGTTTCTTTGTGTAGGAGACATTCATGATGTGCATCAGACTGATGATCAGCAGCTGGACAGATGCATGGATCGGTCTTGCTGTCGGGTGTGTGGGAAGAAGTTCTCGAACAGCGGAGCTCTGCAACGACACCAGAGGTTGCACGCAGGATCCAAACGTCACAAATGTTCCCAATGTGGGAAAGGGTTCAGTTTACTCAACAGACTGAGGAGACACCTTTTAATCCACACCAAAGACAAACCTCTTACGTGTCCACTGTGTAACGAGAGATTCTCCCACGAGGACAGACTGAAGGAACACCTCGGCACACACAGGTGGTCCGCTGAAACCGAGGATGCAGCTGAGGCTTTGGATGGAAGAGGAAAACCTGCTGGAAACCTGATTAACTCAGATGTTAATGTGGATAAGAATCCTGATGGTAGGTTCATTCATTAGTAGTAAAAACAGTGCTGTGTCTATCATATCTGAGAGTCAAATGATATACTGTAAGTAGAAATGTTACTGTAAACAATTTTTAGCAGAGCTTTTAAAATAGTGAAATCCTTCTCATTTAGAGGGTCAGATTTTTAGATCTTTAAAATTGTATCTGCCCTCACAATAAAATGACAGTAAATGAGTAATTTGTGCTGTTTAAACCATTAAAAATCACACAAAAATTCCAGCAGTAATGTGTCTTTGAGAAAATCCACGGCTCTAAATAGTATTCACAGGAAATGTTTCTGTTGTAGAATATTAGTTCCAGTGAGAAACATTCACAGTCCACACTCTGTGGATTATTAATAATAAGAGGAACACTGATTCTGAAAAGAAATTATGCTTTGAGCACCACAAATTAAGTTCAGCACACCTCGATTGTGTTAAAGTAGATGTAGAAATAGAGAAAGAGATCCCAAAACCTCGACACATAAACCAAAACTATGTGTGTGGCTAGCTATCACAAGGGGTATGTAAGAAAATAATTTTTTTTTTCAGTCATTTGGGTGAAAAGAGCCTGAGAGATAAATGAAAAAATAAAAATGAAATATCGTCAGTCAACAAGATTCAGAAGGATGCAGAGAAGAAAGAGTGACATTTCTGGTGTTTTTAACTGTGCATTAACCAGCCTTTTTGTGTCTTACATGTAGGAAAGGCTCCTGCTGCGATGACATTACCTGGTGACACACACACAGCTACATCAACCAAACCTGAACCCAGCTATTCTCTGAAAACAGCAACACACAGGAAACGTCAGAAGAAAACTGAGGCTGAGAAACTCTTCAGCTGCACAGACTGCAGCAAGGACTTCCAGAGCGTGTACGCCAGAGACCGCCATCTGAGAGAGAAACACGGCAAACACCAGCGTCACACGTGCAGCGACTGCGGACGGACTTTTAGAGGGAATCGAATTTTGATAGTTCATCAGCGGATCTACCATCCAGCACCAGCAGCAGATGTGGAGCAGCAAGAAGGGCGCAGGGCTCCGAAGACCTACATGTGTTCAACGTGTGGGAAGCAGTTCCCTACCAGTGCTTCTCTGAGCAGGCATCTCATTATTCACTCAGGGAAGAAACCGTACAAGTGCACTTTGTGTGGAACAGGTTTCACACAGATCGGAAACCTCAAAACACACCAGAAGATTCATAAAGGTGAGAGCGCTGAAGTTCACAATATTTGTTGTGGTGTTTTTTAAAAGTTTTTATGTTGTTACAGATTCTTTATGATCGTGTTTGTCTCTCTGTTGAACAGGCAGTAGATACTTTAAATATTACAGTGGTCTACGATGCAGTTCAGGTAAAGAATTAGGCTGCAAATATGCATCCAGATCTAGCATTATTCCAAGTCTATACTCTGTTAGTTGCTGCAAGCTGTGCTAAAAAATTGGAAATATCTATATATCTTAATCTCTTAAATGTTTTCCCTTTACATAAAGAAAAGATAAAAGATCTAAAAAGCATCTGAACTCGTACAGCAAACATGTTATTTACACATCGGGCAAATCCAGAGCAGCATTATCATTCTTCTGGAATCATGTTTCTGGCTATATGAAGCAAAGAAGTCCAATATTCACTATCCTTCTTCCTCTGGTTTGGTCTCCACCAACTCCTGGGTAAAATATCTTGTCCTTTAGCTGCTAAAAACAGTTCATCAGCTTGTCTCTGACTTTGTCTACCAGGCAGGTGGCGTACTTTATATTTGTTAACCAAAGTGGTAAAGTAGCAAGCTGTAAAACCAAAAAAATAGCTGAAAGACACTTAAACACAACTGAAGGAAACTACCTTGTCAATAAAAGTCACAGGAAGTGATCATTACCATGACGACTGAAGAAACGATACCTGAATAAAACCCAAGGTATAAATTATCACCCAATTATGTGTTAGACCTTTTTTTTTTAACTTCATTCCAACTTATTACCCCAGGTTTTACACATATTTATGGAAATTCTGCTCAATAGGCCTAATTTAAATGAAACTTTACCCCATTTTTGAGATAATGCCTGCTGTCCTCCTGGATCAAAATTGACCCAAAGAATATTTATTAATGTAGCTTTAAGGATGTATGAACTTAATCGTCTTTTTCTTCCAACAGAGAAATTAACCAACCCAGCAGCTTTAGAAGAAAGTTCCACTCAACCCGAAGAAGCACCATCATCAGTGGATATCTACTTTTGTCACCTGTGTTGGACGCAATTTTCTGAAAAACAACAGCTGGAGGAACATTTGAAGCAAGTCCATGAATCAGAGAAACAGTTCCCCTGCACACATTGTGGCAGGAGATTCTCATGTGTTCAGAAACAGAAAGAACATGAGGTGGGGCACGAGGGTCTGAAGCCCTACCAGTGCTCACAGTGCGATAAAGGTTTCCAGACTTTAAAGGGGCTAGAAAACCACAAGCGAGATCACACAGGAGAGAAACCTTTCCAGTGCGTTGTATGCAGTAAAAGATTTAAGCAGGAGTCCACTCTGAGAGCCCACTACACGACGCACTCTGGAGAGCGGCCCCACCTCTGCTCCATCTGTGGGAAATGTTACACGAGACCCGAAGAGCTCAAAGTTCACCTCAGAGTTCATACGGGAGAAAAACCGTACCAGTGTGACCAGTGTGGGAAAAGTTTTTACTACAGGCAAGGCTTCAATAACCACAAGAAGACTCACAACACCAAACCAATAGGCCCCACCCGGCGGCTCGGCAGACCCAGACATCAGGGGAGTCCCAGGAAGAAGAGCAGGACCAAGAAGGTCTCACAGGGAGCTCAGTCTGACTCAGATGGAGAGGACCCAACATGGGAGCCTCCAGATGTTGGTAAGTGTGCCGTGAGATCCATGATCCTCCAAAAAAAGTTTAAAATTAAAGTGTGTTAAGTTCAAGAGAAGTATTTAACAATAGTAGCAAATCTATTTTCACTTCACAGATTTATATGATTTTACCCAAACTAGATAAGCAGTCTATCACTCTATTGGAAACTATAATATAATATGCTAGGACATAATCAAATTTAAAGTTGTTTCTTTCTATGTTATTTACTTTTAGGTATTACACAACACAAAACACAAGATCAACACAAATAAAATGACACTTTTTTTTTTTTTTTTCTATACAATATATGACGTGGAATAGGTGCCATTAGTGTGTTTTTATGAGTAAATAAGAACATTAATCAGTTTTGTGAGCAATAAAGCCATTATTAGGATCTTAAATACTGTGATGAATTAATATTAACTTCCAATAAGTTGTCATTAATGTTAAATATTTTTTTAATTATCATTTAGAACGACTTAATTCAGGGACTTCAGGACTCTTCTGAATGTCTTCCCTCTCTGTCTGCCGAGTCTTTGTAATATAAACTAAAAATAAATAAATGTAAAGCTGTCATTAGAAGATATTTAATTATTTGTGTTAGGTCTTCGGTGTTAATTAAAATGGTTTTGTCTTTAATTTTGTCTCTGGTACAGTTGTGTAAAGTGAGGCAATTAAATGCCTCGCTTGAAGAAATTCTAGTAAAACCTTGTTTTAATTTGGCACATAAAAAATTTATTGCCAGTACAGGAAACTCAAACCCTCGTGCATGTGTGGCAGAAAAAGGTCTAATTCAAGGCACTCAGTTACATTAATGATGGTTCAAAATTTAAAAACCAGTATCGTACTGGTTTAGATGCAGACCACATAACTGATACGTCTGTTGTTAGATTTCCAGCTGCTGACCTTCGTTACGTGTCATACCCCTCTTGCTAACCCTGTTTTGTCTCCTTCACTTCACTCTAGTGAATAAAGGTGAAAATGCCCCAAATTTAAATTAAACTTTTACAAATATGAGCTAATAATAATGTGTGGTATCTACTTTAGTAAGAAGTGATCAAAAGTCACAACCCTTAAGAACGTGAATAAAGTATTAGTTATTTATTATATAACTGGAGGCTATAATTGATTGAATATGACTCATTTGTTGATACAGGAAACAGGCCTCGTCATCACCATGGCAACCGAGAAAATCCCGCTGCAGAGAGCCACGTCCAGGTGAGAGAAATGACATCTCATACATTGTTGTATAAAGTTGCTGCATGTTCATTGTTGCTTCATATTTTACAGACATCTCACGACTCCTCGTCTATCTATCAAAACTGCTATTGTTGTATTTTGTTTTTACATCTATGATAAATGTGATTAAAAGGAGCTCATCATTCTTGGCCTCTCTTAATAATGACATTTTAAAAGTTGGAAGTTAAAACTGTCACCAGGTGCTGCTGTGAAACTTACAAACTTCGATGGTACCAAAAAACAGCATTCTCAGGTTTGAACAATTGTCTAATATTTTTATTCTTATTTATCTTATTATTAGACGATCAGGAAGGTGGCTTAAATACCTGCAAGCTCGTTGCCTTTAGTGTAGATCTGGAGAGTTTTTGAAAATGTACAGGAATCGAATCTCGAGAGAAACACAGTTCCTTACTCCCGTGGTCATTGATTTATTTTTATTTACCATTATCACTGCATTCTGTGTAAATATAAATTTCATATCAGGAACAATAGAAAGAAATGTATGAACAGTTTGTCCAAATTTCAAACACTGCTCCGACCATGAAACAGTTATGACATTTACCATTTAAAGACCTTTTTTGTTGTTTTTGTAGATTAATTAATTTTACCTTACCTTTATTTAACCTGGAAAGTCTCATTGAGATGATACTGAGAATCATTACTATTAAATAATGATAATTATTAAATATTAGGTTCTATTCTCTTCATACACACATTTTCTTATCTTATGATTCAGTACATTTGATCAAATCTTACATAACACATACAGTATGATTGGCTTATGCACATGTTGATGAATATAAAGAGTCTGGCTGGTTGTAGTCCCGTCAGAGCTGCAGTCTGAGTGATGGAGGGAGACGTGCAGGTCTGAGGTGAAGGAGGACGAGCAGAAGAGTGGACAGACGCTGCAGGGACAGAAATCAGAACAATTGAATGTAAAATAATGAACATAAACTGTTAATAAACCAGCAGCAGCAAAGGTTTCATTCCTCACAATGTTGCACTAACTCACACTTCAAATATTGCTAACTAATATTAGTGATTTACCGAGTTAAATTGTGCAAACTTGTGTCTAGTGTTTATCTAAATCAGTTTCTGTCTGTCAAACTTAAAACAAAGACAATAAATACAGGAGACAGAGCAGTACAGACATTTAGTGTAGCTAGTTATTACCAATTAATATTATCTATGTTATCTTGTTAAGAGATGATCAATAACCTTATGAATATGACAAATTCAGAGATTAAACAGTATCTCTTAGAGCTCGTCCACAGCAGAGAAACAGCTGAATAAATGTCAGGAAGGGCAGTGAGTAAATATTCTCATTTGTACTCAATTAAACCCTCGGCTTTACTCGGGTATACTCGGGTTAAATTGAAGGCTCTGGTCTAGACAGGCCTCAGCTGAACCCCTCTCTTTATACCCAGCCGCATTCCGCTAAAAACCCGCCCTACTCTGCCTCTGATTGGCTAATTCTGGTCCATGTTATACAAGAGGAGGGAGCTGATTGGTTAAGGCAACAATAACAGCGTCAGAGCCAATCCGAAGCAGCGTAGGGCGGGCATTCTCAGAATGCGGGTGTGAAAGAACAGAACCCAAACAACGTTATCTGTCTGTGCTGGGAGATTGTCCTTCCCGCCGCTTTCTGCACGTTTCTGTGGGCCAATCGGAGCTTTGATCTCGGCCGCTACGTGACGCTGAGGTGAGGTTGTATTTTCGTAGCGTGAATTGTTACTCTTTGTTCATGTTTTTGGAGGTGACAGTGGTCAGGCTAAAGTGAATAACACCAGAGAGAGAGAGTGATTGTTCATCGCAGAGATGGAGAGAGTTTGCATCAGTCAAGTTTGATGAGCTGCAGCCTGAACAGATACTGAAGGTAGTGACAACCTCTGCAGCTCAATGCAAATAACAACGAGCCTTTAAAGCCACCTTCCTGATATGTAATGTTAGCTAACATAAGCTAACTTTATGGCGTTTGTCAACTCAGTTACTAGAATAGGAAAGTAACTGAGTAACATTGCACAAAAGTACAAACTTGAGGTACTTTTCTGCTCATTTATGAATTAACACATTTTAAATGCAGGTATTGTAGTTTTTACTCCACTACATTTATTTGACAGCTTTATTTACTAGTTTGCAGATTCAGATTGAAAAAACAAAACATAATCAATCATTAAATTATGATACTCTTAAATCAATAGGGTTGCAAAACTTTACGTGGGAATTAACAGCAGTAAACTGGAAATTACTACAGGGGACTTGCATGTAGTTAGAAAAAAACATATCTTGTAGCATTATCTTGGTTAAAACAACCAGATTTCATGCAAATACAGTTTAATATCTACTATATTCCTCAATCACATGCACATATCACATGCCCCTACATGCACTGTGCATTAATCCATCACATGCACACATGATTTCTAGAGGGGCAAATGTTTAATTTATTCAACATTCATGTTTTTGTTGTTTAATGAAAGAAAGTTTGTATAAATTAATCAAAAATTCCAGTTAATCTCCGTTAATTCCCATATTATATTCCCATAATTCCCATGGAAAGTTTACAACTTGGAATATTTCTAAAATTCTCTAGCTTAACTTTTCATGGAAAGTTTCTGGAAATGTATCGGACATTTTCTCCCCATTTGCAACCTTATATATATCAAAAAAGCTTTATTGGTCCCCAGGAGGAAATTCACAAACTACGCAGCAGTATCTCTCCATCTACCTCCAACGCCATGAGATGACACATCTGGACACAAATGCAGCAGCACTTTAATACCTGTCCTTTAACCAACTTACACAAGTAAACATATCATCAGCAGTTTATTTTAAAAGCTGCACATTAATATATCAATAATCCAATAAAACATATATGATTATCAAATAATATCCTGATCTCAAAATGCTCCGAAATGCTTCATTTGCATGATTTTAGTTTTGTATAATGTCACTTTTCTCACAACTCTACAGTTTTCAAGCCTGATAATACAGTTTTTTTATCTTAATATTTAAGACTCTTAAGAGTAGGTGTTTGGTAATGATTTGAAACATCTTATGTTCACAGGATAAGGATCACTTAACGGAGAGCTGTCCAACAGAGCAGCCCTCCTGGCCCTGTGGGACTTCCTCTGTGCCTCCATCCTCACAGGTGGGGCTCAGTCCATCTCGAATGCGTAACACCGCATCAAAGAAGATGCACCTGAGCAAGAGTGCAGCAGAGATAAATCACCATAAAGAACAGAGACCGGCAGCACAGGACCAGGATCACAGCAATGAATCTACAGGTTGGTTATTAGTTAGTTGATGTTAGGTTCAAGCAGCTGTCAATGTCTTTATATTAACAATGGATCACATCACTGCTTGTATGTGATCAAACATGACTCCAAATTAGCGTTAATTTGCTCCAAATCTGCTGGTTTAAACACACAGCTCACTAACAGGCTTCCCATTTCGTTGAAAAGGTAAGAGTGCATTAAGAGCTCTAGACAGAAGTTTTTTTGTTCATTTGAAAGGAAAAAACGGTCTTAGATAAGTGTATAAGAAATATTTTAAAAGCAAGAAACTCCGCACACTGCAGCTCCTAGTGCAGGTAGATCTAATAAGATACCACAAGTGTGAGCTCAATGCTCTTCAGACTAACTAAGCTCTTAGTCTGAATAGCTATTAAATCTACCTGCTTTGGGAGCTGCAGTGTGCTGACTTTTTTTCTTGTTTTTACACTTTTGTTATTCGGTCCAGCACCTGCTTTCTCACTCTGGAAGAAATATCTTAAACAAGAAGAAAGTATTGCAACAATCAATAAAAAGCTAAAAGGGGCTCAGGAGGGACTTGTTTCCCAGAAAACTTTGCTGTATTCACACTAACTTCTGTTTTTTAAAAATGTATTTAAAGAACCTGTTGATGAACTCAGAAGCTCCAATGAACAGCTTCAGGAGAAGTCGTCTGAGGAGCCAAAACGGCACCAGGCGCCACGCAGATCCAAGAAGAACTACGACTGTCCGACCTGTGGAAGAGCGTTCTCTCACAACACCGCTCTGCAACGACACCTTGTGATCCACTCAGGGAAAAGACCTTTCAAATGCTTCATATGCGGAAGAGGATTCACCCAGAGTGGAAACCTCAAAACACACATGAAAGTTCATAAAGGTCAGAAACAGCTCCTGTTGTCCATATTGTTTGTTTTTTAATACAGATGCTCATGTAATCCAGACCTGTTCTACATTTAAATATCTTTGTTTTTCTCACAGGAGAGTTACCAAATTGGACATTAGTCAAAGAGAAGAGTCCCCCTAAAGAGTCTGCTGTCACAGTTCATATGTGTGGAGAGTGTGGGATGGACTTCCCTCAGAAACAGCAGCTGGAGGAACACCGCGATAGTCACAAGAAGCCTTTCGCTTGTTCCGACTGCGGCAAGACATTCAAAAACGAGTATTATTTCAAACTCCATCAACGCAGACACTCAGGAGATTATCTGTTTTTCTGCTCGGAGTGCGGGAAGAGTTTCCTCACGACAAACTCACTCAAAAAACACAAGTTGACTCACACTGGAGAGAAGAACTTCCACTGCGAGCAGTGCGGAAGGGCGTTCTCGCAGGCCTCCCACCTCAAAGGACATTTAAAAACTCACAGCGGAGAGCGGCCTTATCTGTGTTCGATCTGTGGTAAAAGTTACTCCAAAGCCTACGTTCTTAAGGTTCACCTGCGCGTTCACACTGGAGAGAAACCGTATACTTGTGAGAAATGCGGGAAGTGCTTCTATTACTATCAAGGTTATCAAGCGCATCTGAAGATTCACGACAAGAAGCCAAAACCGCCAACGAAGCCGCTGGGTAGACCAAAACAATAACAAGTTAGCCGAAAGTAATGAATGACGTCATCTGGGAAAATCTACAGTAATTTGAGCCGACATACAATACAAGGAAAAAGTGAATAAATCATTCTTTATCCTCCTGTTACAATGTGAAGTATAATAATAATAAGTGACTGAAGTGATAGGCAAACCAATATGATAGTGCTCTTATATGTGTTACTGTGTGTTCAGCCATTGTTACTTACAGTTTATGGGACGATGGTATTTAAGACAATAAACCATAATATTGTGAATCTTTATGAATGTTTATATTCATGATTGACCACAAACCTTTGATCAGTGTTAATTTTACCCAGTCATTTGACTTTAAAAGTTAAGGTAAGTTAGGTTAAGGGTAAACTTTATTGATCCCCCTAGTGGGAAATTCAAAATTGACACAACAGTATTCTTGTAATAAGTGATAAAAATAAAATACTATATACAATAAACAATATCTAAAATAATCTGCAGTGTTCTTGGGATTACACAGTAGTCTTATTAGTCGGAGAAGGAGGAACTGGAAGCTGCAATGAATTGGTGTGTTACAAAGTGAAAAAGGTCTTACTGTAGAACTAAAGAAAGACAAAAGTTTCACTTCAAATGTTATTTTGTTGGTTCATCATGTTAGTTAAAGTCAGTCAAAAGTTTTGGCTTAAACATCTTGGGTTACTACAGAAGTGTATTGCATTCACAACTGCAAAGTTGACTAACAACAGTATCATTTATATGACTTATAGACAGGAGTATCTCCCAGGGTCTCAAACCCAAAACAAAGTCAAACTGGGTTAAACTAAACACCAGGCCATGTTTGCTTCCATTAAATCGAGCTTTCAAGAAGGGAATGAAAGTGTCTGTTTTAAATTATCTCGTTAATTCAGAAAAAACAGCTTTTTTTTCAAGTGAATGCAATACGCTTCTGTATGTTACTGTGATTGTGCCACAGGATCATAGTTTTAATGTTACTTCTGCCATGGTTGGAAATTCAGTTTTAGTTTTTTTGACAACACAAGGCAACCAGACAGCACACTAGGCGATATGTGCAATGATTGATTGAATACATGCATTGATATTTTCTGCAGTCACAAACCACCAAAAACAATTAATAATAATCCCCACAACCATCCCACAGGTCCTCACCAATATACATCATCACTCCCCTCCAAAAAAAAGAGACATTTTATGAACTTTGTCATAATATTAAATGTATTTTGGATCAGAAATGTGCTAAATGATTTGAATTTCTGAGCTGCACTCTGAAGAGTTTGTATGTTTTCCATCTTTGCTCCTCGTGCTCGAGCACTAAAGACTTCTAAAGTTAGTACCTCATAAAATGAAAGCTTCCACTGTGATGTATGCTGAGCTTGTGGGGCGGTTTCCATCTGCGTACCAACAATTTCTTTGCAGCAGTGAAGTCTGCCAACAGAACTCTCTTCAAGCATTAAACTGAGCAATGAATCATCATCATTTTCTTTTAGAAATACGGATGTATCTCATAATTAATATTATGCATCCACTCAGAATCTTGAAATATTATCTTGTGTAAAAAAAAATGTATCCTCATTGTGTCATTGGCAGTGTTGGGAAGTTACTAGTTACATTTAACAGCGTTAAGTAATTTAATTTGAAAATAAATGTAACTAATCTGTAAAAAAAAATTAAATCTGAAAAAAAATTAACTAATGAATACACTTTCAAATGAGAGATAAATCTTGCTTTATTAAAAATGATCCACTTTATAAATCATGTCAGTATCCATGAAAAACACCTGAACTTAGATTTTGGTGCTTAATGGTCACACTTAGCCTAACAGCTGGAAACATTCATTAGAAAATTAGAAAAGTAATCAAATGATATAAGTTACATTACTTTGATTAAGTAATTGAAATAGTTGCATTACTTATTACATTTTAAAAAGGGTAACTAGTAATCTGTAACCTATTACATCTCCAAAGCAACCTTCCTAACTCTGGATATAGGCACATCTGATAACCCACAGTAGGGGGCAGTAGAGGGCAGTAAATGCATCTATAAACTACCATTAAAACTCAACAGAAGAAGAAACAGAAGTTGTGGGTCTTGCAGGGCCGCAGCTGCACCAGAACCGGACTGCAGGACTCTTGTCAGCTTGCAGGGTGTCTTCTTTGTCGTTGTCATTTATCTTCCTAAAAAAAAGAAAAGAAAGCATGGCAGAGAAAGTGCAGCTGAAATATGCAACTGCACCTCTCCGTCCAGCAGCTTGCACCTCTAAGCAGAGCAACAAGAGCCAGACTGAACATGCGATGAGCAAAAAGAGACTGGACCAAGCCAGAGCTCAGACCAGAGTCAACATCGGTGTCGCTTTTCAACGATGGCGACAGCTGAGAGAAGTGAAGGGCCTGAAGAGCGACGCCATGGTGGCTGTGTTTCTGCTGGACAGGTAAGGGTCTGGGGTTTGGGGTTTTTTTGGGGAGGGGGTTATTTTCTGCAAGCATGCAACCAACATGGAGCTGCTTATGTAGCTGCAGAACTGAAATCATCTTTAAATCCAGGTTAAAAACACTTCTCCTCTCCTGTGCTTATATGATTGAGCTCTTATTTTAAATCACTTTAATTTTTTACATCTTGCATTTGCACTGTATGTCCTTTTAATTATTTTATGCTGCAAACTTATATGTAATGCTTTATTCTAGTCTAGTCTCTCTTTCTATTTTTCTGTACTTTGTTTTTATTTTTTATTACTATTATTGGGTTTTATTTTTATTTTTTTGTTTGTTTTTATGTTTCCAATTCTTACTGTTAAATGTTTGTTTTTATGTAAAGCACATTGAGTTGCCTCTAGGTATGAAATGCGCTATATAAATAAAGATGCCTTGCCTTACTTCAGTCAAGCACTGCACACTGTGTTTGTTTACACCGGTGTTACGCTGAATTTGGTGACCCGTCAGATTCAGTGACCTGCAGAGTTGGAAGACAGCAGCATCTACTGATAAGATAAGATTAGATGATCCTTTATTACTCCCACAGTGGCGAAAATGATATTATAGCAGCAGCAAAGTGGATAGTATAAAATAGATTAATGTCAATTTAAAAAAAGAATAAAGAACAATAAACATAAGTAAGTACACAAGCAATAAAAGCAAGAGTAGTAAAATAATATAGTAAAATAATAGTAACAATATGTACAGGAGTACTATTGGTGATGAGTGATAATAAACCTGAGTTTGATATAGTTATTGCACAATTGAATTAGTACAAAAATTAGTAGCTTACCTGGAATACTGATATTGCACAGTAGTGAACATTAAAATTGCAGTTGGTCAAATTGTCCAGGTTTGGGGTGTGCATGTGTGAGGTCTACTGGGATCAGTGCTGGTTGTACAGTCTAACAGCTGCAGGAAGGAAGGACTTACGATATCGCTCCTTCACACACTTTGGGTGAAGGAGTCTGTCGCTGAAGGAGCTCTCCAGTGCCGTCAGAGTTTCCGTCATGGGGTCGGAGTTGTTATTCATCAGAGATGACAGTTTGGCAATCATTGTCCCTTTTCCCACCAGGTCAAGGGGACAGACCAGGACGAAAAGTATCAATACCACCACAAGAAAAAATCTTGCATTTAAAATCATACTTAAAGTGTTTCAGTAAAAGTTTTTATTTTTAGAAAGTCGGGCTCCTACAGAATTAGCACTTAAAGTAAATTCAGATTCAGATATTTATCATAGAGGGGCAATTCAGTTTTTACAGTCAGCCCAGACTTAATACAAAACTAAAACATACACACACAAACTAACAGGTGTAGCTGTGCCAGAGACAACAGATAAGGAATGATATGCACGCTGACCACTCGGAAATTTCCACTGGAACGCCTCCTGAAGTCAGATTTCTGACTCAGCAGGTTGGACGAACCTCACCAGCCCAAACCAAGATGGTAGCTCCTTGCATCAACAGTGTGAAAGTTGTAATAATAACACTTTTTCCATATTTGTGTCTCATTAAATCATTCGCACACTCAGCACTGTCCAACTTCTTTCTGTGGACATGTTGCTACAGCTACGGTGTTTGTGTGCCCAAATACAGCGAAATACTTTTTTATCTACTGGTTTTGCTATCAGTGGCTAGAACCTGGTTAAAACTGGTTTCTGACTTCTTTAAACTGGAACGTTTCAAACTCGGGTGTGACATTATTCCCAGCTCCAACTTCCAGCTTCTGAGGTAAATGGAACGCAGCATTCTTCCAAAACTGCAGGTCACAGAATCTGACGGGTCGCCAAATACAGTGTAACACTGGTGTCTGCATTGCATTGCTGTTGTTTGATTGTATTTATCTACTGTAATTCTATATTGGCTTTAAACGTGATGATTTACAGTGGTGATGTAGCCTTTATGTGTGTGTGTGTTTGTAGTTATGAGAAAGATTCATCGTTCACACCTTCGGAGCATGGATCGACGGAACCCCCCCCTGCTGTTTCCATCATTTTAGCGGAATCTCTCTCCGACCGGTGAGTGTAACTTGATGCAGCATAGACCACTCTTCTCTTTGATGGGTAAAGTTAATACATATGCATCTTTTTTAAAGTCTGGCTCATTTGTTTTACATACATGAAGGATGCTTGAAGGGTTGGCAGAGATGCATTAAAAGAAAAATCTAATTTTCATTAGCTTCTAACAATCATATGTTACCAATTTCTGCCACTAGTAAAACATTTTTTAAATTATTATCGGCATGTCAGTCATGCAGAATATGGAGAACACTGTCGGTGACTTCTGCACACAGTGCCTCTCAAGTCATGACTTCCCACCCATAAAACCATCTTCCCATCAACTTTCAAACCTAGAACTTACATATCTATGCAGCACCAGTACTGTGTTGTCTCCTTGAAACATTGAAGAACAATTTTATGTCCTGTAAACTGTTCTTCTGTAATTATTAATAATTTTTTCCAGAGATGATGACTTCTCAGTAGCTGGAGTCGAGGAGTTGGACAACAGCAGCACTCAGGAGACAGAGATTCAGGAATTAGATGCAAGGTAAGGGAATTGCACTGACACAATTTGTTCATATTATTTCTAAAAGTACAAATCTGAAATAAAGTCTTGGTCCCTGAATGATTTCAGGGATGTGGCGACCTAACATCCCGTCCATTGTCGTTTTTGTTTTTCTCTCTGTTTAGTGAGTCTTCACTGGATCTTAATGTTGATGACATCAGTGCAGATGAATTTAACAACACTCAAAACTCCATCTAAGTTGCTGTGTGGACTGCGGAGATGTTATTTCTTTTTCTTTTTGGGGGAAACGATTAAAATATTTGTGTGAATAACACTCTCTGATTTTATTCTTTCTTCCCTAGTATTAAATGGGAAGATGACACGTGGTATTCTGATCAGGAGTCTGTGTCGTCGTTAGAGGAAGATGAAACGGGGGAAGTAGACACAGACTGCGACGACAGCGATGATGAAGATTATATGCCTCGTATGTGTAGGTAGGTTTAATACCTTATGGCTTTGTTACAGTCGAGTTATTGTGTTTTTGGTTTTTTGATTTTTTCATAATTATTTCTATTACAACAGGACTGGCGCTGCTCTGAAGACCAAGATGTGCTTGGATGCGCTTCCACCTATCAGCATGGAGGACTCTGTGCACGGTGCTGTAGACGATTCTTAACAGTAACTTCAGCTTGTTTCTGCTTTATTGTTTCGTGCTGTTAGCGTTAACTCAGCCGGCTAACTGAGAATTAGCTGTGCAGTTAGAAACCCCAAGCGTGCTCCCTTCCTCCTTTCCTCCTTTCCTCCCTCCCTTCCTCCCTTCCTCAGCCTGTCATATCATTTGACAGTAGAGCATGCTACAGGTGAATGCAAACAGCAAATTATTTAATAGGTGTGTTGTTTCGGTGAAGTGACAAAATAAGTGCAGACAGTTAGGAAATAGTTAATTATTAAAGGACAGATCAGCTCGTCAGTATGGCAGCTTTTAGGTTTTATTATTGTGCCTTAATAAATAAAGTGGTTCAATTTAACAGTTTTTTTCTTTGTTAAAAATAGGTAATTAAACATTAGCAATAATTGTCAATATTGACTGAAATGAAAGGTTTTAATGTCATTAATTTTTCAGTTATATCACCCAGCCCTACATTTACATTTACATTTACAGTAACTAACAGGCGTGTAGTGTAGACACACTTTGGAGCGTTTAGGTGGCATCTTGGCTGCTGAACTGCTAAGAGCGCTAGCTCAAATTCACCATGACTTCACCACCACAGACGGGTTGTAGCTGCTATGGCAGTGGACCAATCATATGTCACATTAAATCAAAGAAGGCTTGTGTTGATTGGCTGTGAGCAAGTCAATGCAAATAGTCGAATTTTCTAGCTCTGGGTGCAAAAAGGATCGATTGCAGGTATTCTTTGACACTACTTTGATACTACTAGGTATCAATTTATTTCGGTCGATACCTTAAAGGTCATTTAGCAGAAGCTTCTATCCAAAGCAGTTTACAAGTGAGGCAAGACAATCAAGTATTAGAGGACAGTGACTCAGAAAGAGCCATGGTACACATTCTCAAGTAATGGAGCAGGTACAGGTGCAATAAGAGCGCTAGACAGAAGTTCTTCTGTTTTTAAAGATAATTATTAAAGTAAGTAACACCTGGAAGTAGATAAGTGTATAAAAAATACCATAAATGACAAGAAAGTAATGCAAAAAAGGTTAAAGGGGCTCAGGGGTGTCTGTTTCTGCCATGTTAATACTAACTTGTATTTATTGTTTTTATTTAAAGAAAGTTTTACAGGATCAGCTGAACTCAGCAGCTCCCACGAGGAGCTTCAGGAGAAGCCGTCTGACGAGCCGAAACACAACCAGGGGCCACGCAGACCCAAGAAGAACTACGACTGTCTGACCTGTGGAAGAGCGTTCTCTCACAACGCCGCTCTGCAACGACACCTTGTGATCCACTCAGGGAAAAGACCTTTCAAGTGCTTCATATGCGGAAGAGGATTCACCCAGAGTGGAAACCTCAAAACACACATGAAAGTTCATAAAGGTCAGAACCAGCCTGAAGCTTTTTCTATGTTGTTTCTTTTTCAGTGAGATGACTGTGTAATATCAGATATGTTACAATAATGCAGACCTGTTGTACATTTAATCATCTTTGTTTTTCTCACAGGAGAGTTACCAAATTGGACATTAGTCAAAGAGAAGAGTCCCCCTAAAGAGTCTCCTGTCACAGTTCATATGTGTGGAGAGTGTGGGATGGACTTCCCTCAGAAACAGCAGCTGGAGGAACACCGTGATAGTCACAAGAAGCCTTTCGCTTGTTCCGACTGCGACAAGACATTCAAAAACGAGTATTATTTTAAGCTACATAAGCGCAGTCACTCAGGAGATTCACCATTTCTCTGCTCAGAGTGCGGAAAGAGTTGCCTCACAGCGGACATACTTAAAAAACACGAGCTGACGCACACCGGAGAGAAGAACTACCACTGTGAACAATGTGGGAAGGCGTTCTCGCAGGCCTCCCACCTCACGGGTCACCTCAAAACACACAGCGGAGAGCGGCCTCACCTGTGTTCAATCTGTGGTAAAAGTTACTCCAAGGCGTGCGCTCTTAAGGCTCATCTGCGAGTTCACACTGGAGAGAAACCGTATACTTGTGAGAAATGTGGAAAGTGTTACTTTTACTCTCAAGGTTATAGAAAGCATCTGAAGATGCATGACAAGAAGCCAAAACCACCAACAAAGCCGCTGGGCAGACCGAAACAACAGCTGTTAGAAAATAATCCCTGATGTCATCTGGGGAAATATACACATCTACATTTGAACAGACATACAAGGAAAAAGTACATAGTTTTTTACTAGTTTGTTACTATATGAAATAAGTGACTGAAGCAATGTGAAAATACTCATATATGTTATTGCGTGTTCAGTCAGCTCCATTGTTACATGTGTGGGATTCTGTTTTTTTTAATAAATCCTCATATTGTGAATGTTTGTTCATATTAATGATTGATCCAGACTTGATATTGGACCAGTGTTGATTTTATTTAATAGTTTTATTTACAAAATAATGAAATTATTATTATTAAGGAAAAACCTCTTACTGCATTCTTGACAGAAGAACTTAAAAAACACTATTTTTAAAGATATGCTACAGATGTTTCAGTCATAACTTTTATAGTTTAGTAGTTTTATGTTACCTCATCATTATTATTATTATTATGAATTAATTTTATCATCCAAATTTCAGTGTGTAATCCAGAAATTTTGTTTTGCCACACCTGCTCTGTAAACCAAAACAATATGGGAAAAATGTGACATACAAGAAAGAAAACTAAAAACAAAAGGACAAAATTATTGCAATATTATTATTACTATGTGAGCTCTATTGTTTCTTTATAGCAGATGACTTGTGGCAGAAAAAGTACAGCTGGAGCTAATTACAGCATTTACTGCCATGCGAAGCAGCAGTTAATGTTAGCTACACACGTGTTTGACATGTTTCCCCCCAACAACGAGGTTAGGAAGCCGTGATTAAGTCTTTAATCTGTTTGAACTCCATCAATCAATCTGTCTTTTAATATTGGGCATTTTCAGAGTCTTGTTCTTGGTAATCCTCTCAATTTTCTTCCCGGATTAACCCATTAATCCAGCAACCCTGGAAAAATTGGAGCCATCTACGATCCTAAAAAAAGTATTTTGTAACCTCTGGCTACTTAATGTTATAACCGAAGTTAAACAGGAATGTGTATTTGTCAGTTTATTTGTTTAACAGCAGTCATAGCAAAAGGTGAGAGTGATTCATTTCTGTATATTTGTGTGTTTTAAAATGTGAGTTCATCCTAGTTTAAATTGATGAGTTTAATATGATGCATATATGTATTTATATGATTACAGAAGCTGCTGAACAATATTTGGGCAAATATTGCCTATATATGGCATCCACAGTTAAACATTTGGTCCCTGAAGAAAGGTTAACTTTTCACAAATCAGTTATCAGTAGAAAGCCATTTGTTGTTAAAATTTGTATTAATAGAAGTTTCTCTGATTCTGTTGGTCCTCTCTGATGGAAAATGACATTCACTGTTGGACAAAGTGGTAAAAGAAACAGTTTTATATATATAAAGTATATTCTTAATATATATACTATACTATCATATCAATAAAAAATAAATATATTTTGGAAAAATACATGCCTCTGGCCCTCACCCAGTTGAACAACAAAGATGAAAGGATTTTTAACAAGGTATGTCTTATAAATTATGATTTAATAGTAGAGTATATATCTGTTTGGAGGGTATCTTTAACATATCACTCAATCAGTGAAGCAATCAATCTTTATTTGTATAGCACTTTACATAGTCAAACAAACCTATAAAAACAGAAACTGAGGAAACTGTCACTCACTGATAAAAAAATTACATTTACTATTGTATAAAGTCCTAAAAGAAACAGTTTTATATGTCAATTATATTCTTAAATTAATTAATATAAATAAAAAAAGTCCTCTGCCCTCCACCTCAAAGTTGCCAAAATAAGGATTTTATTTAAGGTAATTTAACTTTTTTGTGGAAGAAAAAAAGAAATAAGGTATTTTACATACATTTTGAAACATGTCCGGAGGGTATCTTTATCATACAGTATAACATCTTTTTTTAGTGTAGTTTATTTATGTCCCTGGGTGTTTAAAAAGCCAACCGGAAGTCCCGACCCTTACAGTAAGTGGCTACCAGCGGCTAATGCTACAAAGGTTTGTCATCAGCCTCCAAACGCACATTTTAACTTTAACCTCATTATTAGTTAGTCTCACATCTAAATTAAGACTATCTGAGAACACTGAGGGGGGCATTAAACATGACATAGATAAAGTAGACTCATTATCAGATCGTTGCAATAAACTATCGATCGACTACTTTCTTTTTTTTTTTTCCTCCTCTTCTTTCTCTCTTTTTTTTTTTTTTTTTTTTACCTGAGGGAGAATCAATGCTGAGGTTGGTCAACATGTCTATTGTCTGTCAGTAGCTTGCTAAGTTAGCCAGTATTTCCTCTTTAAGCTGAGGGGTTGCATTTTGCATCTTTATTTCTCTTTTGTTTTATTTTATTTTGTGCATGCTCTCACCGGATTTAACTATTAATCTAATGTGACTCTTTGTGTGTTATGGTTGCAGAGCTGCTGCTGCTGCTGCTGCTGTAGCTTAGCTTTAGGTGCTAAAGCGAGTAAATGGCTGCTAGCTGAGGCTAATAGCTGCAGACCTCTTCTCCTCTTCTTCCCTTAAATGCATGCACACAGAGAGAAAGAGAGGTTGTAGTGGTTTGACCAAAAGAAAGAGAGAGCTGCTGTTCGAGGTGTTTGTGGTTCTTAGAGGTTAAATATTGGTGTGTGTGTGTGTGCTGCAGGAAGGGTTAGGTTGCTCCTGATGCTATGTGTGTTTATAATGACAACACACACACCCAACAGGTCATGTTTTATCTGCCTCAATATCTGCTTGAGGGGCGTTTTAATGGATGTGGCATGAATGCTAAATGCTAAAGGGGCTAGCAGAGAGGGTGGCTCAGTGCAGATAGAGATGTTTTAAGTGGGCATGCAAACACAACTGGAGATGATAAGCAGAGTAACACACAGTGCTACGATCATGCAGTGTTGCACCTGGAGGAGATGTAAGTCATGCAGCTACGTTTTTAAAAGGACAGCTCATCCTTCAGGGAGCTTTTAGCTTTAAGGCCCACACAGGTTGTCACAACAAAGCATCCACCCTGCTGAAGTGTCCTTGAGCAGGACAATGGATGTCTTTTTTTATTTTTTATTTTAAAGGATGGACGACAGTGGACAGATGTTACAGGCAATAATACCGGCTGAAGGCGATGAATGGCATTTATATCTGTTGAGAATTTAGTTGGAATTTGTGCATATATATAACCTACATATATATCCACAGCTACATTTACCAGAGCCATTACTTCTGCACATGTTCAGCACAACTTTTCTATTTTCTACAACCCACAACTCAGGTCATGTGTATATAGCTTTGTAGTAATGTGTATAATGTATATATTTTGAATCTATATACATATGAAGTGTCTTTGAGCAGGATAATGTCTTTTTAAAAGGATGCAGGCACAGTTTTTACAGGCAATCATCCCGCCTGAAGGGGATGAATGACTGATGAGACAGGAAGATCTGATGAGAATTAAGGTGGAACTTATACTTAGTATAATTAGAAAGGTTGTGCAGAAGTGATGGTTTGTAGCTGTGGATATATCTATGTATAATTAGAAAGGTTATATACCCTCGCTGGCCTCTTTATTAGATACACTTGTGCAATATAATTCAATGCAATACAACAGCTCTGCTTTAAATTCTACTTTTATGAAGTTTATACATTTTCAGTTTTTGTTGACATTGTCAGTAAGATGATAATTCTGCTTTATGTTTATTATTCAGGTCATAGTGGGTGATGATGCATTATATTGAACAGTGTTCCTAATATTTGGTCCACTCCACTAACAAACATGAGAGGGGCAAAATATTAGGAACACCATTCAATATAATGCACCCCAGTACGCCACCACTCTTAACTCAAGTTATATACTTATATTTACATGACTTAATATATATGTGCAGATGTTCTTTTGGTTGGATTTTTTATTTGTAGTTATTTATCATTTTTAAATCGAAGTTTACTGTTTCAGTTCATTGATGTCATTTTTTTACAGTAAATATCACTCCATTACATATCTTAGTAACTGCATTTGAGGGATCATTACCAAAAAAAAAAAAGTTTATGTTTATAATCTGTATACTTGAGATTATCGTCCAATGTATCAATATCAGAATTTTTTTGTTCCCTAAAATCTGTATCGGCATCGGCTACGAAAATCCAGTGTTGGACGGGCCTTAGGCAATACATAGTGTATAGTATTTTTTTTTGTTTTTGTTTAGTCCATTAAGTCCAGAGATGTTGGTAAAAGAGCTGCGTCTTTAGTCCTTTCTCTGCGGATTGAACAGAGTTTAGTGATTTTATTTCATCACCTGAGGAGTTACAGTAGAGACGAGTGTAGTCTGAATACAGATCGAATCCCGTTTACTTGACTTTTTATTTAGTTGTGTTTATTAATCCTTGTTCTTATCTGTTTTCCTTGTTTCCTTCACTGTTGTAACATGCAAATCTTCCCTCTGGGGATCAATTAAATCTTGTCTTATCTAATCTCATCAAGCGCCACCAAAAGACATATACATAAAAAAGAAATACAGCTACAGTCGTTGAATGAACCCTTGGGATTTTCATACAAAAATGAAACAAAATACACAAAACAATAAAACACAAATGCATTAAAGCAAAGAGCGGCCACTTCATTAGATGATAATTTTACTTTATGTTTACTATTGAGGTCGTAGTGGGCGGGTGATTAGTACTGGAGTGTATTATAATGAAAAGTGTTCCTAATATTTTGCCCTCCTAATATATGCACAACACCCATTATGACCTCAATAATGAACATGAAGTAGAATTATCACCTTTCTGATAATGTCAATGAAAAATGAAAATGTATAAGCTTCATAAAAGTAGAATTTATGGCAGAGCTGTCGTAATGATTCACATTAGATTACACACAGATGTGGCCGATGAGTGTGAAGTGATGCTGATTGTGAGTTGTGTAAATATTATCCTTTATGTTGTTCATATTCACCATCTGTGCGCAACCAGTGGCTTTTATAATGTTTTTGATAAGCTGATATCCAAGTGAGAAGAAACCTGAGATGTTTGGGACGTGTTAAGATATAAAAAAATATAAAACATCCCATCAAACATTATTCATAAGTATAACAAGCTTGGTTTCTGCTCATAAAACATCTACACAGGAATATCTGTGATTTCAGTATGACTGTTTAAAAGTAATATTGTAGCACTCTGATTGTTTTAACATCTTTCAAATAATACTTTTCTCTTGTGATTATTGACCCACTAAGTTGAGTTTTTGACTTGCTGACTTTTGATTGTTCCCCCTCTACAAGGTTCGTTTGAGGGATGGGCTCCGAAAACCCAGACGACTTCGAACCAGCTGTGATCCTGGCCGAGGAAGATCAGCATGAAATCGGAGGCCTGATCAACTCTGATGGAGAAGAAGTGGATTTCTCAGATCTCGGTGAGTAAATGAATTATAACAGCAAAGGACAAAAACAGTACATTATAATGCAGTCAGACACAACAGTCCTGTAATAAATACCATCTTTGTGAAATATAGTATTTTATTGGATTTATCTGTATTGTGTGGAGTGTGTTTGACATGGGCAAAATGTTAAAAACACCTAAAAACATCACAAATTGCAGGGGCAAAACTTACCTACAATTGATTCAACAAACTAAATAAGTCATTTGAGAACTTAACATAAGTCAATATTAATTACAAAACATCATACAGGTATTTTTATTTTTATTTCAACTCCTGTAACATCTGAATTCAGCTCTTTGTAAATAATGATTGTTATACGGGATTCTTTAAAATAATGTTCGATGTAGAATCTAAATCTGACCACCTTAAATAGACTCACAAAGAAATCGGCATGCTAATTTCGCTTCTGAGGAGGCTCAAAACGTCTGCGGAGGTCTAACATAATAAAGTCACAGAGGAAAGTAAAGGTGCTTCTTGGAAGACTTCCAAGCTGTTGAAAACTGCTCTTTTACAAGTTGTTACAAGCTGTAAGCATAACATTAAAATATCCGGAGGCACCTCCATGCATTCCTAGCTAAGCTATTTTATTTTATTGGAGGTAGCTGAGTATACATTGTCTTTGCAGCTAATTAATTATTAAGACTAGAGATGTGCTGAGACCTCCTTAAGTGCTTTTTATTTATTACTTGTTAGACACTTGTGAGACTCTAAATGACAGAAAAGCATTATCACACTGACCTACAGTTAGGTCAGTGTGATAAATATTTGGACAGTGACACAGTTTTCATAATTTTGGCTCTTTAGACCACCACAATGGATTTGAAATTAAACAGTCAAGATGTGATTGAAGTGCAGACTTTCAGTTTTAATTCAAGGAGTTGGACAAAAATATGGTTTAAAAATATTAGGAGTTGCAAGCATTTGTATACACGGTCCACTCATTGCAGGGGCTCAAATGTAATTGGACAAACTAAATAATCCTAAATAAGATTTTCATTTTTTCATTCAAGAATCCTGTGCAGGCAATGACTGCCTGCGGTCTGGAAGCCATGAACATCATCAAACGCTGGGTTTCCTTCTTTGTGATGTTTCACCAGGTCTTTACTGCAGCTGTCCTCAGTTGTTGCTTGTTTGATGGTCTATCTATGCCTTAATTTTTGTCTTCAGCGAGTGAAATGCATGCTGGATGGGGTTGAGATCAGGTGATTGACTCGTCCATTGTAGTATATTCCACTTCTTTGCTTTAAGAAACTCCTTGGTTGCTTCCACAGTAACATTTTGGGTCATTGTCCATCTGTACTGTGAAGCACCGTCCAATCAACTTTGCTGAATTTGGTCCGTACAAATATCAAAACTTGTGTCAGTGTCCAAATATATATGGACCTAACTATATTAAGGACTCTGCCACATGTCTGTCCACCTTTAGTATCTTTCAGTTGTGTTCAAAGATGTATTGTTTTGAAAAGATTTATGCATTTTATGTGTTTTCCAAACTAAAACGCCTCCTCTTATCTTTCTGTTCACACAGGAGAAGGCGCTATCCCTGGCATTGGAGTGGTGGAGACCCCCTCAAAGACATTTGGTCAAAGTCAAAATGAAAAACCACCATCTCTTCATAGCTGCTCAGTGTGCGGAAAAGACTTCCCCTACGCCTCTAAACTCCAGCGTCACCTACGCACTCACTCAGGAGAGAGGCCTTTCCCCT
Organism: Scomber scombrus; assembly: GCF_963691925.1. Taxonomy (NCBI): domain Eukaryota; kingdom Metazoa; phylum Chordata; class Actinopteri; order Scombriformes; family Scombridae; genus Scomber; species Scomber scombrus. The sequence continues at coordinate 28,711,327 of NC_084971.1, forward strand.
GCTCCATGTGTGAGAAGAGGTTTCCTGAGAAGGGGCTGCTCATGATTCACGAAAGGGTCCATACTGGGGAGAAGCCTTTCCCGTGCACTTTCTGCGAGAAAAGGTTCGCCAGTCAGGGCGAGCTCAGACTACACCGGCGGACTCACACCGGCGAGAGGCCGTATCACTGCTCTATCTGTCTGAAAAGCTTCTCTCGCCACTGGCATCTGAAAACTCACTTGGAGGCGATGCACTCGGAGGTCGTCGCAGGCTTTACGAGGAAGAAGTTTCCGTGTTCTGACTGCGATAAGAGCTGCAACTCAGCGGCCGAGCTCAGAGATCATCAGAGAACTCACACTGGCGAGAGGCCCTATCAGTGCTCGTTCTGCGACAAACGGTTTGCTTTGTCGGGAACGCTTGTGAGACACGAGCGTCTCCATACAGGCATCACTCCCTACCACTGCTCCGACTGCGGGAAGACATTTTCACAGCAGTGGACTCTGACGACGCACATGAGGACTCACACAGGGGAAAAACCGTACAGCTGCACGCAGTGCGACAAGTCTTTCGTGGCTCCCGGAGAGCTTCGGAGGCACACCAGGATCCACACCGGTGAAAAGCCGTACACCTGCGCGGACTGCGGGAGGCACTTCTCATTGGCGGGGACTCTCAGAAACCATAAAAGGTCGTGCACACATAACAAGAGCGGACCAGCTACAGGTGTCATCTCAGACTCAGTTCAGGCTACGGTTGGTGAATCATCCAAGCAAGACCTGGTCGACAATATCACCTCCGAGGTAATGACAACACACAGCGGTTAGTTTAATTTCCCCCTGGTGACATGAGATTGAGATTTTCAGATATTTCTTCAGCATTTTCCGGGTCTTAACAACGTCACAACATCATTTAGCTCTTTGTTTCTGCCTATAATTTGTTTTTAACAGGTGTGTGACAGTCAGAGTATACCTGCTGAAGTTCAGGCTAATTCCTCGGAGGGTCTTAACTGTGACAAAGCCGCCCAGTCTGAAAATAGCTTGAGAGAGCCAGAAGACCGGCTGGAGGACGTCACTTCCAGTCCACACATGAATGTAATAGTGAAAGAGGAGGAAGAAGAGGAACCTTTATGCGGTATGTTAACATGATATGACACATTTCTGCTATATATATAAAAAATAATAGTAAAGCCCTTGAGAATGATTTTTAATCCTCTGGGTTGTTTGATTTGTGTTTCACTCATCAGTAGATGAAACTCCAGATGAATTGTCTGGTAGTGACGATTGTACCGTGCCAGTGGAAACCGGAGAGCAGCAGCAGCAGCAGCAGCAGCAGCAGCAGCAGCAGCAGCAGGAAAGCAGCACGGAAATCCAAATTACTGTCAAGGAGGAAGAAGAGGAACCCGTCAACAGTAAGTAAATAACTGGAGAGCCGATGTTGAGTTAGAATCAAATTGACTTTACTGTAATTACTATTCTATATAGGCTGTCTGTTACCAGATCAGATCAGTCTAGGTCCTTTCTGAACAATCTGTTGAGTGTGAGAGTGCCTGTTCCCACTGATGTGATCTAATCAGGGGCATCATGGTGGTCTAGAGATAAAGATGAATGAATGAATGAATGAATGGAACATGTAATTCTGGCTGTAAAGCTTTCTTGCATGCCATTTCTTCTCTCCCCCCTCATTTAAGTAATTGGGATGTATTTATATATTTGTTGCCTCTCATTCATCATCAACCATCAGGAACAATTTGGGGTTCAGAGTGTTGCTCAAAGACACTTCAACATGTAGTGAGAAGAAGCTGGGGATCAAACTGCAAACTTTTGGATCAGTGGATGATCTGCACAGCTGCCCAAGACAAAAAAGTCCCCCCCAAAATATAAAGGTTTAACTATAGCTGGCAGAACATAAACCTGGATTTACTGCAATCAGTGATTTATTATTATTTTTGGCCACCTGGGGGCAGCGTAATCAAACTGTGGTGATGATCTTTTAGGTTGGTAAAAGTAAACTTAATAGATTTACACCATGACCCATTATATATCTGCACTGTCTTGTCCTTGTATTGTAATTTAATTTAATTACATTTTTTTCTATTATGTTTTATGTTTATTTTATTGATATGGACCTACATATGTCATTTTTCTGATCACCTGATGAATATTTAGTCCAATTTTCTCTTATTTTTAGCTTTGTTTTTCTTTCCTAGCAGCTAAATGCTCAACTGTGTTCACAAGATTGAGACTGACATTGTCTGTCTGCAGTTTGGTGCGGGGCAGGTAGTGCAGAGTGTTTTTATATTCAGGTGCCTCTTTCTGAAACAACACTTACAAGAGCAGTGAGACCAAACTAAAACAATTACATTAAAGGACATAAAAATAAAACGGTATACTGAAAGAAGCAGTAAAGCTTTGGAGAGTTGCAGAGTCGCTGTGAGCAACCCCTATTACAAACTGTGATCATGTGATCCATCGTTAAAATGAAAATATTGATTGTAGCCACTTTAACTCACTTCAAGTTTATATTAGCAGGCTTCTCATTTTGAGCCAGTTTTGACTTAAATTAATTCTGTGAGTTGGCCAAACATCAAAATTAAAATCTTGGCTGCTGTCTGGTTAAATGTGCTTTTTTGTTCTGTCCATACTCAGCCGAACACGGTGTCTGAAAGATCCGTTTCTCCCGAGTATCTCAGTGTTTAAAATGATAGAACGAGGACTGTGTCTTTTTGCAGTTCACTCCGGCTGACTTTTTGGTGTCTCTGGCTGACTGGTTCGAAAATGAGAACCCTGCAGTTTGTGGTTAGTGTGGATTTTTTGTTTTTGCTGAAGTCTCCTGATTTTATAGAGTTTAATAGAATTTCCTCTGATTAATCTGTAACTAATCTGCCAGAGGTTTAGTTATAGGGTCTGAATAATAGACTATGTTGTCTGTTAAAGACCATTGATATACCTGGTTAAATTCAGCACAGTGCTCCTGCTTTCTCCTGAGAAGAAGAGCCAACAGTTCACTTTGTCCTTTTCTTCGAGGGTCTATCTTATGACTCTGAAAGGTCTCTTACTTTTTAAGAAGAGCATATCAGCATCTGAATTGATGTTGCTGTTCTGAACATATGCGGTTATTAAGATGGGAGGCAGGTGCATATTCACAGTGAGATGAGACATTTGGTGCACCTTGCATAGGCCTTTACTTAACTTTTGGGGTGGATGATAATCCTTACTGAGAACACAGATGAGCCAAAAGTTGAGCATCTGCTAATGATTTTTATTTCATTTGGTCTCTTTTCAGTTTTTCAGTGAGCCATCAAAAGATTTTGTGTTTTTTGTTTGCTGTAATAAATGTCATGTTTCAGTTCTTCCCTTTTTTGTTTCGGCAGTGTTTCGAGAGGATCCCGATCATGCTGCTGACGAGGGGAACGACAATCCTCCAGCTTCACCGGCGCAGGAACAGCTTAACAACAATCTGACTAAAAGCTCTTACTGCTGCGGGCTCTGTGGAAGAGACTGTCACAAGATGTCCGCGCTGCAGATCCACATGCGAATTCACTCAGGGGAGAAACCTTATCAGTGTTCTCTGTGCGGGAAGCAGTTCACCCAGAAAGGTCAACTCAAAGGTCACCAGAAGGTCCACACGGGAGAGAAACCGTTCTCCTGCCCTGACTGCGGGAAGAGCTTCGCCCACTCGGGGGCCATGAACAGACACCGGCTCACGCACACAGGAGAGAGGCCCTACCACTGCTCCATGTGCGACCGAAGCTTCAACCAGTCCGGACGCTTAAGGGAACATGAGAAAATCCACTTCGGGGAGAAGTTTGACTGCCCCGAGTGCGACAAGAGTTTCACACGAGCTTCGAGCCTCAAGAACCATTTCAGGCTTCACACGGGCGAGAGGCCGTACGGCTGCGACATCTGCGGGAGAGGCTTCAGCCGCTCTCAAAGCCTCAGGCTCCACAAACGGAAACATGACCTGATTCAGACTGAGGACGAGTCGGCATTCAGCGCGAAGAATGACGATTTATCGAATAGTGACGATAACTCCCCAATAAATATGTGTATAACAGACAAAAATGACTGAAAATGTATTTATATATAGATACGAGTACTAGTATTATAATACTGATGTCGAGATTGTAGGCGGTTAATAATAAAAGTAAGGGACTACCTCTGTGAATAGACTGACAGTAAACCTTTACATGATGGTTGTACACCATCAAAGTATTGAACCTTAAATATTTAACTCCCAGAAAGGTGCAGAAAAAAAATAATAAACAGGTACGCGTGAGATGACGAGCAACACTGTTTCAAAGAAAACGACCAAACATATTTACTACAAACAAAACTTTTGTAAAATCTTAAACTGTTTAGATGGCAAATTTTAGACGTCATATATACTCTTGTTTATCACTCATATGTTAGCTGCATCAAAATATTGCACTCTCATTCTAGAGTATTTATGGTAGTACAGAAGACTCATTTAAGGTCTGTGATTTCACCTCTTCCATGCAGTATTTGTCCTTCAAGCTAATCGTGTATGTGGAAATTGGACTAAAGATTAATGATGTTTTTTGTATCGGATGTTACGGCGGCCAGCGAGCGTTCTCAGAATCAGGTGAAACTGGATTTCATGAGATGGGTGTGAGATAACGGTTTATCAGTGTCAGTAATATTTAACCAGTGATTAAACAATGGAGTCATCAAACATTCATTAAGTGTCTGCCAAAACCATTTTTGCCTTAGTGTTGATTTCATTTTTGTTACCTGTGAACCAAATCATGAGTCAAGTTCACCTGGTTGAGTCTTCTCTTTAAGGCCAAGTAAACATTGTGAATAAAAGATTCATTCTCTAAGGTTGTGACACAAAAGGCAATAATTGGAAGAAAATGTAGATGGTAAATTTTGCCCAGTGCTGCCTCTGTCTAATTGTATGGGACATGTTATGCTGAACAATAAAGAAAAAAGTACTGAAGACTAATTTTGCTTTGGGTGGGTTGCTGCATGCAGGAGTTATTGTAGGAGAAAAATCTCAGTTACTAAATTAAATTTTGAATAATTAGTTTTAAAAGTTTCAAAATATTCTCAGTGAATTTGACCTGATTTTGCTTGAGATTTAGCAAGAAATGCTTAGAAAATGTTTTAGTCTGCTGAATGTAAGATAGTTTCCTCCAGAAAAAAGAAATTTCACACATAATTGCTGAAATCTGCTGAAAGGTACATGCAAAATATAATAGAAACACACGATGGTCTAAAAAGTGTTGCAGATCAATTAAATTAACACTTTGTGTGGTGTTTGCCACACAAAACAGTACATTAAACAGCACTCATTTGAATTTGAAGGTGCTGATCATTAATTATTTAGTGTGGAATAAATATGTTTTATTAGTTTTTTCCTCATTTATTAATATTTAACATGTTTTTAAAAAAATATTTTGTAAATAAATCATGACGTGGGCTTACCAATTAAGCCCATGCCAGACTTTACTTTTTTCATAAAATATCTTTATTTTATATTCCAAAATCTACATGAACAAATGAATACATTTTTAAATGAGAGATAAATCTTGCTTTATAAGAAATGATCTCCTTTATAAATCATGTCAGTATCCATGAAAAGCACCTGAACTTAGATTTTGGTGCGTAATGGGTACACTTACCCTAACAGTTGAAAACATTCATTAGAAAATTAGAAAAGTCATCAAAAAGAAAAAAAGATACGATAGTTTGATTAAGTAATATAAATATTTACATCACTTTCTACATTTTAAATAGGTTAACTAGTAATCTGTAACCTATTACATGTCCAAAGTAACCTTCCTCACCCTGATAAGTTATCTTTATACAGCATAACACTATTGACATTTTGAGTTGAGTTCAGGGACCATGAGCTCGCTGCACGACTCATCATCAACAACAACAACAACGAAAAACGGAAGTAGTCGAAATTACGAGGTACAGTGAACGTGCCATGGAGATAAACACAGGAGCGGCGTGTGCAGCTGAAAGTCTCAACGCTATGAATCATTTAGCTAACTACAGACATAATTAGTGGACAGTGTTTTTCTCCGTATTGCTGCATTTCTTTTTTTTGGTCTCTTTTAATTTTAAACGCCGCTGATATTTACAGGTAAGAGCAGCTGACGTCATTGCCTTACAGTAGCTGCTGTTAGCTAAACTTTACCCCACTAATGCTGCTGCTACTCCACTGCTTGACCTCTCTGCCTCTCTGACCTTTATTTGATTTCTACATTGTTTATGAGCGGGTTGTAGCTTATTTATGAAGGGGGAGTCAACTGTCTCCATGGTGAACTTTGACATTTACATAATTTTGTGTGCATGGATGGCTAAAGTTAGCTTTCACCAGCTGATTATGTAAAGTTAAAGTGTGACTAGATGATTGGGTTCAAAGCAAATGTTGACTATTTTCAAGGACGTCTTTAAAATAAAAGTCTAATGACAGGTTTAAGTATAGTTGTTTTTGATCTGGACCTGGTTTAATGTGGTCTGGATGGGGGAAAAAGCAGTGAAATAGAGTAAAGGTTTCACAAATCAGAAACAGTCTCTGGAGTCTCCATGATAATCTAGTCCAGGTTTGACAGGTCTAAGTATGGTGGTTCATGATCTGGACCTGGTTTAATGTGGTCACCACTAATGTGGATGTTTACTGAAATTGTCCTCAGTAAAGGGTTTGAGATCATTAAGGAAAAAAAATTACAGTAAAAATGAATAAAACTCAGGATTATGATACCCTTTGACATCTCCTGTCATACTGGAGTATTAGTTTCTGAAGACTGTTTAATACTGAGCAGATAAGAACACAGCAAATAGAAGCAGATGTAGCAATAAAACTGAAAAGCAGTTCACCATGAGTAAGGACAATTAGGAAATCTTTCTGTAGCTGTAATCTTTCCTCCTGTTCATACTGAGCAGCAGAAGATTTCTTCATAGTGTATTTACAGTGTACAGTCATCTGTGTTTCGGTTTAATGGGTGACCGTGTTATCTGGTGACTTTAAGGAAAAGGTTCTCATAATTGTAGTTGAATCCTTTTAAAAATACATGTTCATCTATGCTTTAATATCTTAGTTATGCTCACCATGTAAATAAGTTGAACTGTGTTCAGTAGACTCATTCATCTCCATTGTAAATGTGAGAAAGTCACCAGATAACACGGTCACCAGGTAAACCGAAACACCGGCCACTTCATTAGTTATATCTGTGCAATTTAATTCAATACAACAACTCTACTATAAATTCTACATTTATGAAGTTTATACATTTTAAGTTTTTGTTAACATTGTAAAAAAAAAAAGTGATAATTGTACTTAATGTTTATTACTGAGGTATGAAGTGGTGGTGTTGTATTAGGGTGCATCATTTTGACTGGTGTTCCTAATATTTTGCCCTCCTAATGTATGCACAACCAACCATTATGACCTCAATAATAAACATAAACTAAAATGATCACCTTTTTGATGATGTCAGCAAAAAGTGAAAATATATAAGCTTCATAAACGTAGTGTTTAAAGCAGAGCTGTTGTATTGGATTGCATTTCATAGGTTTATCTCAAGCTAAAATGAAGCTTCAGTCGACCAAAAGAGTCAAATCAAGTAGATCACTTTGAATCTTACAGTAGTTTTTAGTGCCAGAGTTCCTGTTTTTTAACCTCAGCTCAACAGGGAAAAACAACACTTTAACTGTGGAAGATATCAACTGAATTTTTAGGATTTATTTTCTTAAAGTTCATCTATTCTTATTTTTGTTCACTTGTTTTCCCATGTTTAATGTAAAATAAAGGTTGAAATGGAAAAAAAAAATGAAATAACTGCACATCCATGGTCACATAATGTATTTAAAATAATGTAACAATCAGATTTTTAACATGCAGTTTTATTGAAAGCATCATTTTCACTTCAGCATTTCTTATACACACTTCTCCCATCAACTGTGCAAATGTCAGGAAATGACACAAATGCCACCGTGTTGGGCTGAACTTTGTCCCTCTCTGTCTCAGTGTTCGTCTCTTACGGGCACACGACCTACACGGTCTCTCACTTAGACCGACGCGCTCGCTGTCAGGATGGTGTCCTACAAGCGCCTGAACCCAGAAGATGTTCAGTTTTCCAGTGAAGTGTTATCAGAGGAGTCCCGTCCTGTCCAAGAGGAAATTTCAGTGAGTTTACATCAAATTATATCAAATATCTTTTAAACATATTGTTCTGTTAGTGAGTTTAAGTCTGTGCTCTTCAGATGTTTCTCAATCTGGATGCATTTGTCTCATTAATTGAATTGAATTTTTTCTTTTTGATTTATTTATTGTAGATTGAAAGTCTATTTTTGGTCTTGGAAACTGTAATTGGCAAAATAATCTCACTAGAAAGTCCGTACAGCTGGGGCAGGACCCTTTGGGAATCTCATGATTTTATTGAGTAGAAAAGGGCACAATATTTTTAGGTTCTTACTCCAGTACACTTTGTGCCAAACAACCACCAAATGTAATATGAGACATAACTGGCAGTGAAGATAAATAGTCTTGATTAAGGTCACTGTCAGCAGAGAGGAGTGGGTGAGAGTTTGCAGCTTTTAGTTTTTTTGCCATTTAAGTTTTTATTGAATTTTCATTAACAATACCTTCCAAGATTGCAGTGTTGGTAATACAGATGTTGGTTCTTGGTTCTGGTGTAGACACGGTGAGACATGGTGAAGAAGGATATTAAAACATCAGAAATAAGAATACAAATAAATCTGATTCACATATATGGAAGTGAGAAATTCAGTTCATAATCGTGAGAAAGCGAGTGTGTAATGTTTTCAGTCTCTGATACTCTGAACCCAGTTTTCATCAGTATTTGTCCAGAAGAGCTCTCAAAGGACTTTCCCATCGTCCATCATGTTCCTTTTCAGACTCAGCCTTTTTATTTTTAAGTTAACTGCATTAACTGGAAGCATCTTACAGTCTTCATGATGGTCTTGCAAAAACATAATTATTTAGTCATTAAATCCATAATATGCACAAACTCTTACTTTTTTTAGAGGATGATACGGTTGCTGCATTTCTCTTACAGCTGATTTCTGCCTTTTTTTTCTTCTTTTGTTCATATAAAAACATTTTTAGCGTTTGTGAACCAATTTAGAATCGTAGAAGATTAGAATTTTAATTTATTGGGAAATTATTCTTTTTTTTAACCCTTCCCCGCTCTTTAGTTGGTGTTCTGAGGGTTTTTCATACATGGGCAGTCCTTGAAGGGTTCAGAAAAATGGAAATTCGAATGTCTGCAATTTCATGATAATTAGATATTACTCCATCAGCTGAGGAAGACCGTGTGACACGACTAAAAGCTCAAGAACACTTACTAAATGGACCTTTTTGGGAGATTTTTTGGCTTCAAGTTCTTATATGGCTTGTGGATTGCTCTTGGATGCGACCTTTTTTTGATTCTTCAGTCAGTTTTGTTTATTGCTTTGATTTAAAGTCTAATGTTTAGATATTTTATGTTGCCTCATTGCTGCAAATATTCAACTAAACTGAAAAGTAGATTTTTAGACTCAATAAAGCTTTATTCATTAAAATACATCTTCCTTCATTGTAGCTTTGACGGATAACCTGATTAGAAAGAAATCAACATTTCACCATATTTTTTACAGTGTTGGGGACTAGTCTATTTCCTGTTGATGGATTTCTTTTCTGAGTCTTGTTTTCTTTCTGTGTCTCAAGGTGCCAGAGCCAGAAGAAGCCTCTCTGCTTCCACGAAGGCTGACATGCTCCGTCACCACGGGCGTCCTGGTGATCGGCTGCCTGCTGCTGATCCTCTGTGGAGGCTGGATCCTGGGCACCATGTTCTGGTTGCACAGTCCCTCCAAACAGCAGCCGCACAGACCCCCAGTGCCGGTCCCGGCTCCAGCACCGACACCGACACCAGTACAAACCGAAGTAAACGACACGGCGGCTGCCCTCCGCCGCGAGGCTTGCAGTTTAATCCCCGAGGCTTGGAGGTTTGACTGCTATCCCGAAAGAGGAGTCGTCGTTACCAAAGAGCTGTGTGAAGCGAGGAACTGTTGCTTCATCCCGGCCTCCGCTTCCTCCTCCTCCTCTGCCAGCCGTCCATCAAGGGGAAACGGTATCCCTTGGTGTTTCTATCCTCCCGATTTCCCTTCCTACTCGCTCAAGTCAATAGAAGACACATCGCTGGGACAGAAAGCTGAGCTTGTGAAGGAGGTGAAGACCTACTACCCAGGAGACATTCTTACTCTAGAGGTGGAGATACGTCATGAGACAGACTCTCGGCTACGTGTCAGAGTGAGTAAAGTACTCACATCAGCATCACATTCAGACAGATATACTATGATCGTCTCTGTTTTTTGGCATGAGAACTCTACATATTTGTGCAGATGACTTGTAACATATTAAAAATCTAACATCTAACATGTCTTTAAGGAACATCATACTGATAAATCATGAGAGTATGAGAGAAGGCGAATGTTTGATAATTTATACATTTTGCTTCCACTGAAAAGCTCTTCATTGTAAATAATAGCATTCCCTGTTAGGTGAAACTATTTTTGGAACTTTTTAAGGTAACCAAACTTCATATACTGTACAAATTGAGGGTAGGGGTGCACCATGAACCTTTTAAAACCATAAATAAGAAACCTTAAATGCAGTAAAGCTAACAGAAGCCAAGGAAATACATCAATCAAGCAAAAATAGCCCAAAACAAGTAGCATACCAATACTGTATAAACACACAGCTGAAGGAACATCATACTGATAAATCATGAGAGTTTTCATCAGAGTAGTTTCAGAGATGAAGAATGTTTGATAATTTATACGTTTTGCTTCCACTTAAAAGCTCTTCATTGTGAATAATAGCATTCCTTGTTAGGTGAAGCTATTTTTGGAGCTTTTTAAGGAAACCGAACTTCATACACTTTACAAATTGAGAGTGGGGGTGCACCATGAACCTTTTAAATCCTTAAATAAGAGACCTGAAATGCACTAAAGCTAACAGGGGAGTCAAGGAGACTTCAATCAAACTAAAATAGCCCAAAACAAGTAGCATACCAATACTGTATAAACACACAGCTGCATCATTACTTACTGAATGTTTGTTGGAGCATTTCATGGGCGTTAACGAGACTAACAAAGGTTGAGAAAAATCGAATCAAGACATTAAGCATGTGAGTAGATAACACAGGTCACATTCAGAGCTGTAATCATTGTGTGCTAAAACACAAACAAGATCTGTGCCAGTCTTTTGATTAAACTGTGTGATAGGTCAGTTGATTACATTTTAACAAACATACCACTGCAAACTTTCTGGTCTGTAACTTCATTACAAACTTTCCCCCCCTTGTGTCATTTCTTAATCTAGATTACTGACCCTTCGACTTCACGCTTTGAAGTTCCAATCTCCGTTCCCAACGTCACCGAGAAGGCTGAAAATCCAGACTACACTGTAGAGATTTCTAAGGAGCCGTTTGGTCTGGTTGTGAAGAGGACGTCTACAGGAGCCGTGCTGTAAGTTTAGACTCTAGTTGGCTACATGTGATTGGATTTAAGGGCAGGGTTATGGTCAGATATCGTACACTAGAAACTACAACTTGTACTATTATATTAAAACTCTGTCTGTCTCCTGTCAGTTTGAACACCACAGTGGCTCCTCTCTTCTACGCGGATCAGTTTCTCCAGTTGTCCACCTCCCTGCCCAGTCAGTTCATCTACGGCCTCGGAGAGCACCGCTCCACCTTTCTGCATGACGTCCACTGGAACACGCTCACCATGTGGGCCAGAGATGTGCCTCCAATGGTACTGAAAAAAATCCTGTCCATATTTACACAATGAGATTTTTGATAAATAATCATCAGTAATGTGGATATAATGACTAAGTGGATAAAGGCAGATAATAGAACAGCAACAAAATTAAATTTTTACTCAAATGTAGCCTTTAACCCTCCTGTTGTCCTCGAGTCAAGGAAGGAAGGAAGGGAGGAAGAGGGAAGGAAAGGAGGGAGGAAGGAAAGGAGGGAGGAAGAAGGAAGGAAAGAAGAAGGGAGGAAGGAAGAAGGAAGGAAAGAGGGAGGAAGGAAGGAAGGAAGGACGGAGGAAAGAAGGAAAGAAATAAGGAAGGTAAGAGGGAGGGAGGAAAGAAGGAAGGAGGGAGGGAGGGAGAAAGGGGGGAGGAAAGAATGAGAGAAGGAGGGAGGAAAGAAGGAAGGAGGGAGGGAGGGAGAAAGGGGGGAGGAAAGAAAGAGAGAAGGAGGGAGGAAGGAAGGAGGGAGGAAGGGAGGTAAAGAAGGAACAGTGAAGACAGACGGGGTAAATTTGACCCGGGAGGACGACACAAAGGTTAAAAGCAGGAAAAGACCACACTTATCTCATTTTACAATATTTAAAATCTAAGACAATATCTATAAAATATCACGATATCGATATAATATCGATTTATTGCCCAGTCCTAGTGTGCACTTCACTTTTTTGCACTTAGTATAAAAGAATGATAATGTCCTTGTGTTGCTCTTTGCCACGTAGGAGCAGACAAACCTGTACGGAGCGCATCCTTTCTACCTGGCAGTCGAGGACGGAGGGAACGCACACGGCTTCTTCCTGCTGAACAGCAATGCAATGGGTCAGTCTGCTGGTCACCCTGTAACTTTAACTTCAGGCTTCTCTACATGCAATGATACACATGATAGGTGGAATTGGGGCAAAGCAGCAACAACTGAGAAGTAGCTCATTCTTACAGTTTCACAACTATTCAGATGACGGTTAAGATATTAAGCGACTGAACAAAAACAGAAGTGGAGGACGGCGGTTCACATGATTCATTACTGTTGTGTCACAGCAGCGTGACTGCAGCGCCGTTAAGTCTGAACTTTCCTGTATTGTATAAAGAGGTAATTCAGAGGTCATGTCGTGTTTTCTAACAAAACTAAAAAGACTAAATTGTAACGCTATAATGCAGATCATTAGTCTTTCATTGTTTCCACCTGCTCCACACAGGAGCAACAATCACATTCTCATTATATTCTCGGGTTGTAGTTTTTCTTTCTTTGTTGCTTCAAGTGTTTCTCATTAGTCTTGATTGTAGTCTAGTAGGATTTTTTCTTCCTGTAATAAATTTTTCATCACTGTTTTTTTTCTGCTTCATCAGATGTGGCCCTTCAGCCCGCCCCGGCCCTCACCTGGCGCACTATTGGTGGAATCCTCGACTTTTACGTTTTCCTTGGTCCCGATCCTGCTTCAGTGATCGGACAGTACGTGGAAGTCATCGGTCAGTAACAGTTTGTTGTTATGTGTCTACTGCAGCTGCATGAGCATAAAACATTTTTACACAACATATATTTGTCTGACAGATTATAAAATCATTGTAGACTGTTTACTTAAAGAGATTTCAGTCACTCTAGATAGTCCTGTTCAACTGTTGCAACATTGCATCCTAAATAAAGCGACCATGAACTAACAAACCAGGGTAGATATAAACAGCAACATTGAAAACCTCACTCTGTAAAGGATAACATTGGTGCTATTCTTTATTTTTCTTATAGTCAACAAATCCCATGAAAAGAACACTGTAGTTTATTTTAGTTCAAGCCAACATACGCAATCCTCCCGCTGCAAAAACACTCTCTAGAGCACCAAATGTGCATTAATCCTCAGCTAAACCATGCACCAATTATTCATTTTTCAGCAACATTTCGTAAAACTACTGTAAAGTGCCCAACTGAGCCTTTAAAAAAATAAAAGATTATATTTGTTTTTAAAGGCATCTGCAGGAGAGACAGACAGACTGGCTTAGATAGGGTGGGAAATCACTAAAATATTGTTGGTTTTGGCCTTTTTATGAGATTTGTTGACATTAAGAAAAAAGTAGAATAATGTCAGCCTTGTCCTTCCCTCCTCCTCTTCTCCTTCTAAGCAGAGTTTATTCAACACCGCATTTGACTTAAATAGCCGTAATACCCACAACACCTTTTTATATAACTAAAGAAAACAGATTCTCTACTATATACAGAGGAGCTAATGTTATATTTAAGACTCTGGTCAGCCTGAATCTGTATGACGTATGGCAGCTTGACACAGAAACTGAGAAAAGTAGTAAAATACACTACAGACTAAAAGCCTGCTGGTTGGTATTTAAACATGTTTTTGATATTAATTTCTGTCCAGATTTGTAAGTTCTGTTACTTTCAGTTTTTTGCACTTTTCTTCTGATGATATCTCTTTCTGTCTTGTCACAGGCTACCCAGCGATGCCCATTTACTGGGCTTTAGGCTACCATCTCTGTCGGTGGGGTTTTAACTCAAGTGAATCCACCTGGGAGGTTGTTAAGAGCATGAGGAATTATGGGATACCCCAGGTAAACTCGAATTAGCAGAGCATTTAAACTCAGTTTTAATTTTTAATTTAAAGTTATGTTCTGTGATAATAATGTGTGTGTATTCTGTATTTGCTTGCAGGACGTCCAGTGGAACGATATCGACTACATGGAGCAATTTTTGGACTTCACTTATGACTCAACGAATTTTGCCACACTACCAGACATGGTCAAAGACTTGCACGCTCATGACCAGCGCTATGTGATGATCTTGGTACGAAGGAGTTTGCACTTGCATTGATGTGGACTGTTTCTGATTTTGCTTGTTTGTGTGTGTGTGTGACCGTTGTTTCTCACCCTGCAGGATCCAGGTATCAGTAGCACTCAGCCTGAGGGCTCGTACTGGCCCTATGATGAAGGACTGAGGAGAAACGTTTTTATTAAAGATGCTGATGGAAAAACACTTATTGGGAAGGTGAGATACAAGTCCCTCTACCACAGCAGCTGGTGACCCTGGACACATTTTTTACCGCTCTCAATCTGAATCTGAATTCTTTCTTCCAGGTGTGGCCGGGTCTCACAGCATATCCTGACTTCTCTGACGACATGGCCCACGAATGGTGGTACGACAACCTTCAGAGGTTCCATGAGAAGGTGCCGTTTGATGGATTGTGGATTGTAAGTATGGAAATAGGAGACGCTATTTAAAGGTGCAGTGTGTAGAATTTAGTGGTATAAATATGTTTTAATTAGTGTATAATCACCCGAAAGTAAGAATTGTTGTGTTTTCATTACTTTTTATAATGAGCCTTTTACTTACATACATCTACACAGGGGGCGCATTTTCTTCCACAGAGGCTGCAATTTTGTACCATCATGTTTCTACAGTGGCCCAGAATGGACAAACTAAACACTGGTTCTAGAGAGGGTCTTTTATGGTTTTCATAAGTTTTGCTTCTCACTTGGAAGAGGAGGGATATTCAGTTGGCTGCAATTGGCAACTTCGCCACTGGATGCCAATAAATCCTACACACTGGACCTTTTACATTTTAATGACATTGTTGTAGTGACTCACAATAATTCATATCTTTTCCCTGAACTTTGTCTCATTCGTTTTAGGACATGAACGAGCCATCAAATTTCTTAGATGGGTCCACAAACGGCTGTCCATCAAACAGTCTTGAAAATCCACCTTACACACCAGGTGGGAGACGTGAAGCTCAAACACACAACCACTACACAAACTCACAACTACAGACTACACATAACCCTCAATGTAACACTATGTCTTTTACCTTTTAGGTGTACTAGGAGGTTTGCTGAGAGCCAAAACTGTGTGTGCATCTGCACAGCAGAAGCAGTCCACACACTATAACATGCACAGCCTCTATGGACTCATGGAAGCGAAGGCCTCGGCAAGGTCAGGACCTTTAATGTGCACATGTGCAAAGAAATAAAATGCTGTAAGAATGTATTTATTAAGATTAAGAGTCTACAGCCATGCTAGCAGCTCTGGGGACGGTGAATGTTAGTAAAAGACAAATACATCTGATTGAGAAGAGCTGTGACACTATTAACACAGGACTTGGTAAAAGCTTCATGTAAAGACATGGTCTGCCCTTCCACCTCGAGGTGTAATTATCAGACTTTACAGCTTGAGCACTGGGTGTGGAAGTTAGTATGCAACCAGTAGTCGCTGAGATATTTCAGTCTGGATTGACCAACTTCTGCTAGCATGGCTTCAAAACTGAGGAATTTGTCTTTCTTCTCTCCTTATTCTTCTACTTTCTGTCCTCTTGTCCAGTGCTCTGAAGCGGATCGTGGCAAAGAGGCCTTTTGTAATCTCTCGCTCCACCTTCCCCAGTCAGGGGAAATACTCTGGTCACTGGCTGGGAGACAACAGGAGCCAGTGGAAAGACCTTTACACCTCTATAGCAGGTTAG
Source organism: Scomber scombrus (assembly GCF_963691925.1). Lineage (NCBI taxonomy): Eukaryota > Metazoa > Chordata > Actinopteri > Scombriformes > Scombridae > Scomber > Scomber scombrus. The sequence continues at coordinate 28,727,547 of NC_084971.1, forward strand.
CTCACACGCTGTAGATCACATAAAAATACAGCACAAGGGTTATAGTTGAGTCTAATATTAACATTTGAGTCCTTATTTGAATTAAGCCAACTAAATGGCTCCTTCACTTTCAGCGAAAAACGCTCTGATAAACCAACTACCCATCAAATGTCTGATAGACAGCAGAGTTAGTGATTAGCTGTTAAGGAAAATCAAAGCTGTCCTCAAAGCAAAACACCTCCTTTCCATATCCTCCAGACATCACCTACCTTTCTCTTCTCTTCTTCAGGTATCTTGACCTTTAACCTTCTGGGCATCCCGTTGGTGGGAGCAGATATTTGTGGCTTCAGTGAGGAGCCGCAGGAGGAACTCTGTGTCCGCTGGACGCAGGTTGGAGCTTTCTATCCATTCACACGCAACCACAACGCCATCGACATGAAGGTAAGAGTTAAACATTACTGCTGAGAAGCTGCTCAGACGACCAACAAAGCCCTAAAATAACAACTTATACCATGTTTGTATTTCTGTCGTCTCCTTTTCACAGTTTGTTTCTTAAACAGTCTTTTTTTTCTTTCTTCTAATTTTCAGTCTCAGGACCCAACAGCTTTCAGCCCCATGGCTCGTTTAGCCATGAAACAAGCTCTGCTGCTACGCTACTCTCTCTACCCGCTCCTCTACACGCTCTTCCATCATGCACATGCACACGGACACACTGTCGCACGGCCCCTCATGTTTGAGTAAGTGAACCATAAAAACATAGCTTTGTATCCCTCAAACGGAAATGATTTAATTATTTACACTGTATATTCATATGTGTATTATTAACATGATATCAATATTTCTTTCTTTAAATAGCATAAATACGCATATATTGTGACACCCCTAATGTGGTTATAAAATAAATATCTTTAGGTTTTGGACAACTGTAATAGATATTCTTTGCATTTTTTGACATTTAAAATGAATTCTTTTGATTTATCAAGAAAATAATTGAATAGATTAATTGATGATGAAAGTAATCTTTTGTCACAGTTCTAGTCTTTATGTGTCTTGTATGTACTTGACAGGTTTCCAAAAGATGTAAGAACTTATGGGATTGATAAACAATTCCTCTGGGGGAAGAGTTTACTGGTGACGCCGGTGCTGGATCCTGGAGTAGACTATGTGGAGGGTTACTTCCCAGCAGGTCTGTGGTACGACTACTACACGGTAAGACCCACACTCAGCATTCAGTACACATGTTATATATGTAATAAAATGCTGTAAACTGTGTTCTAATAAACCCACGCTGGTCCCTCTTTGATCCAGGGCGACTCTGTGAACAGTAAAGGTGAAGAGCTGCGACTCAACGCACCTCTAGACAAGATCAACCTGCATTTGCGTGAAGGATCTGTGATACCTACACAGGTAAATCAGTTCCATTTACATTGGTTAAGTATTCTGATAGATTTATAATTGTTTTACCAAACTTGACAAGAGACTAAAGTATTTGTGTCAGCTAATAAAACTGAGCATGTTTAGTTTGTCAAACAATCCCAAACACAAAGATGATAGTATTATGTATGACAAAGAAAAGTATTAAATTACCACACATGAGAGCCTGAAACCAGTAAATATTTGGCATTTTTAATTAAAAAATGACTAAAATGATTATTCAACCAGCAAAATTGTTCAAAATTAATTTTCTGTTGATTGACTGCTGCTCTATTCAAGATTATTTCTTTAATAGAAAGTAATTCAACTGAAAACTGTTCACACAAGTCTGCATTGACTTTGGTCGGAGGCAGAAATCTCAGAAGCAGATATCTAAAAATCTGTAAATTAATTTATTTTATTGTCATTGCATGTTCACATACAACACAATTTGCTGTTTCTCATTAAAAAAAAAAAACAGTTTCCATTCACTGAACACACACTCATATACACACACATACAGTAGAATAATTGTTAAATAAGGTGAAAAATGATAATAAAGTGCTGTAAAAAGGATAAAGTGCTTTAAAGGATAAAGCTACAGTGCTTATGCAGTTATTGCACATCAGTCCGTGGTGATGCAATTAAGATAAATGTGGTGGTAGTGGGGGAGGGAGGGAGGAGGATTGGGGGGGGGGTGAGAGTTCAGTTAATGGTACACATAAAACACATAAAAGCTCATTTCTCTGTATGGTTACTAACTCATAGAGATAAGTGGAAAATTGGTACTTTTGTATTTTGGGTGAACTGAGCCTTTTAAGCTGTTGTAAGTGAACTGGCTTGAACTTGTGAACACTTTCTAAATTTGTGATGTTTTGCCGTCCTCGCTCACAGGCGCCCAACCTGACCCTGTGGGTGAGCAGCGGTCAGCCTCTCCACCTCGTCTCTGCGCTGTCCGATGACGGCTCGGCCAGCGGAGATCTGTTCTGGGATGACGGAGAGAGCATCGACACCTACGAGAACGACCACTACACCTACATCATCTTTAACGTCTCTCAGGTGCTCACACTCGTCTGTCGTCTGTTCAGTTTCGTCCAGATTCGTCTTACTACTCACATTTCCAAGAAAACTTTTTGTTAACCCCCACAAACTGGGTCTGAAGTTGTTGGATTTAGTTGCTGATTATGTGTTTTTTATGAAGAGAGAGAAATATCTGGTCAGAAAGTAAAGTTGCCTCTCTTACTTAACCCTCAAACAGGCAGGAGTGTAAAATAAGATGTTAATTATTCTATTATTTACTTCAATGTTACTAGTTATCTCATTTGCACCTAAGTATACATTCCCACAAATAATTTAAACCCATAAAAAATGTATATACTGTATGTATGTATCTCCTGGTGCATGTTGCCTGTTTAAGGGTTAATCATTATATGCTTTGTCACAGCAATGCATTCTGATCTATTGAAGCCAGGTCTTATGTCAAATTTTGTTGGAAAATAGTGTCTTGAGAGAAGTTTCAGGTTTCAGATAATCAAAAGTCTTTCAAATAGAGTTGTTGCTGCAAAACTATTAACATTACATCATGCAGCTTTGGCCTCCAGGAGTCAGAAATGACCTAATGAACCCTGACTTTAATATTTAATGTCGAGCCACTTTTCATTAAAACACGTCTCCCTATCTTACACCCGTCCGTCTGCTTATTATTACAGAACGTAATGACGTCACAGGTGCTCCACAACAATGTGGAGGCCACGTACATCACGGTGGAGTCAGCGTCTTTCTACGGTGTGAAGCAGCAGCCGAGCAGAGTGCTGGTGAACTCCCAGGATGCATCGTTCACCTACAGAATGAACCAGGTGAGGCGAGGGTCAAAGGTCGGGCTTGTTATCAACGCTTAATCGCTCAGGCTCGATAAAAGTCTTGCACCTAGTAAAACGTAAAAGATAAAAAGATAATGTTTTAGCTTAGTTTAATTTTTACATATTAACTTGGAAAGAAGAAAAAGAATCCACCCACTCGTCGCTTTATTGACGACATTTCTGTCCTCAGAACAAAATTCATAGAGACAAACTTCAGGGAAAAAGTTGCTCAGAGGACACCAGCAACATTTCACAGTATGCATATAAATGAAGATTAATGAGCTCTTTACATGTAAACAGACATTATAATGAGCTCTTCCATTGTACAAAAACATAGTACATTCACAAATACAATAGAAACTGTGTTCACATCAAACAATAAGGTCATTTAGGAACTTTTTTCTTTTTTAAAAATATTACACAATGCAGTCTATAGTCTTCAGTCTAACAATGGAAGAAAGCCTAGTAACATCTATACATATATTAAACACACACACACACACACACAGCAAGACAAATATATCTTAGCAAGAAGATGAATTAATATTGGAAGCATAAAACTTTTTTTAGATTCTTGGGACTTCATTGTGTATTTTATTATATTAATTATTAATTACATTCATTGTATTTGTGTCACTCAGGGACAGCAGATATAAATGATCTTGCTAGTAACTGAACAATACATCTCTTTGTATGAGATTCATGTATTTTTTTCTACATGGACCCCAACAAATATATTTAACCCTCACATACTATTCATATTCTGACTCATAATTAGTCTCTACATCAATTCATATTCATAAATTTCCCCATCAGTCATTAATACATGTTTGATTAATCTTATGTTAAAAGAAAAAAGACATTCACAATCACTATTTTATGGTCCTGGAGAACATTTTATAGAATATGAAGATACAACATGTTTAAAAGCTGATTTTTGGATTTAAAAATGTGCATATATAAAAATAAAGATGCATTTTATTTCCATGTTTGTAAACTGTGGGTCATATTAAGAAAAGTCAGGCTTAAAGAAAAGTGTTTCGGGTATTTTTACAGCTCTTAAATGTAAAAATGGGTCAAATTTGACTCTGAACAGTATGTAAGGGTTAATAAACTAAAATATTAATATGTGTGGGCTCCGTTTGTGAGCTCCAGGCTGAAGTTGGTCGACCGGTGCACACAGAGGGACATGGAGTGATGTCTCTATGCAGCTGGGCGAGTTTCAGAGTTCAAATTACAAGCAGACCCAGTTTGACTGATTTACGAGCGTGTTGATAAAGTTGGCTTTTAGTTTAAAGACTAGAGTAAATTCTTGATGCTGAAAATGATCTTTTTATTTTTCTTTCCTGTCTCTGCAGGTGTTGACAGTGGCAGATTTGGGCCTGAACCTCAGTCGGAACTTCACCATCAGCTGGATGTGAAGAAAAAAAAATCAGATTTTATTTGAAATATTAGTTTTATGTGTTGATGGTTATTGAGACTGACACACAGTGGAGTCTGGAAGTATTAGAGCAGTGATGTTTTTCACTATTTTGGCTCTCTACTCTACACTGGGTAATAACAGGAACTATAACTGAGCTTAAAGTGGAAGTTCACGTCCATATCTGGTTAACAGCACTTTAAACTTTATTGTTATTGTTTCATTTCATAAACACTGTGCTGGAGTACAGAGCCAACACAAAACTGCCCATCAGTGAGCAAAGATGAGCAGGTAAAACAAAGTGGAGGCGCTCAGGAGTGAGTGAGGTCATGATTGTGTTCATATTATTTATCGGGCATCTCAGAGAGGCTTTGCACACTTTTATTTTTTTTTAATGGACAAAAGCATTTCTGTGTGCAAAAAGCAACAAAACACAATCACTGACCCACAAAAGCGCCGACACTGCTTTTCATATCCATGTGGATGTGTCATCATTGATAAATTATAACCAAACCATCACATAATTTAAAACAAAACAGCTTGGCTTGGTCTTGGTACTTTTTATGAGTTCTGATCCGTAAATCAAATCTGTATTTTATTTTATTTTGAATTTATCATCAGCAGAAGGATGAAGTGCAATGAATTACAGAGAGGATAATCTACCTTCCTGCAAATGTGATGAGGGTCTTATAATAGTCCATGATGTAATATATTGTTAATGCTTGAATGCAGTCGACGGCCTATTTTTGCACTAATTAGTACTGCAGTATTGCATAGGTAGATACAGGTGCCTTATGATTCCTGTTTCTGTGTTTTTGAGCGTCTCTGGGTTTGTTCCAGATGATTTTTTTTTCTCCAGCTTTATATTTTAAATGTGTTTGCAACGCTAAAAAGACCATAGTACTGATGTGCTACAGGACAGCTTTAACCTTTGTGTCGTCCTCCCGGGTCAAATTGACCCCGTCTGTTTTGACTGTTCCTTCTTTCCTCCCTTCCTTCCTTCCTTCCTCCCTCATTCTCTCTTTCTTTCCTCCCTTCCTTCCTTCCGTCTGTCCTTCCTCCCTCCCTCCTTCTGTCCTTCCTTCCTCCCTTCCTCTTTTCCTTTCTCCCTCCCTCTCTCCTTCCTTCTTTCCTCCCTTTCTTCCTTCCCTCCTTTCCTTCCTTCTTCCTCCCTTCCTTCTTCCCTCCTTTCCTTCCTTCTTACTCCCTCCTTTCCTTCCTTCTTCCTCCCTTGCATCCTTCCTTCCTCCCTCCCCTTTCTTCCTTTCCTTCCTTCTTCCTGCCTTCCTTCCTCCCTCCTTTCCTTCCTTCTTCCTCCCTTTCATCCTTCCTTCCTCCCTCCCTCCCTTCCTTTCTTCTTTCCCTCCTTGAGTCAAGGACAACAGGAGGGTTAAATGGAAAATGGACATCAGAGCAGCCGTGAAGAGTTCTGTAAAAAAAAAAAAAAAAAAACTACTGTGAATTTTCTCAGCACTGATTTTTCTGACGGAGTTTAAAAACTGAAGCCGGGTGAATTTCTTGAGGTAGTTTAGTTTCAAGTTTTCAAGATTGATTCTGCATGAATCTGACCGCGATGCTGTGGACATCTGATAGTTTCTGATAATTTATAAAGGCTTTCTCACAACACACCAGTACGAGTACGAACATGTTGCCAGCCAATCTGTCAACTTTGAAATATGCACGCAGTTGCTATTTTAGCTCTACCCTCTTTCATATTAATAAGGTGGACGTAATATTAGAAATACCTCTAAGTGTAATGCAGTAGAATTCAACAGCACCACAGCAGTTTGCAGTATTTGATCATAAAGCTGAGAGTATTCGTTTTTATGTGATTGTGAAGATTTAATTATATATGAGCAATATGAGAATTGTTATTTTTTCAGCACGCGTTACCAAAAATGATGATTGACAACTTTTGGCGTGACAACAGGTTGAAGAAAATGTTAAAAAAATTAAAGCCAAACACAACTTTAAGCTATGTTTTATTTTTAATTGCAGATGTATAAAAATCATTTTCTACTTATTTGAGCTCTGCTGTGGTCAACAGATCATATTTTTTGAATAAATTATATTTTGATGGATCTTGAACCTGAAATGTTGGCGCTCTCGAGCCACTAGAGGACACAATTCCTCAGCGCTGGGATGATTGTTGGTGTCCTTTCTCCTCACAGATACTCATTTCCCTCATGAGAACCAAGGATTTGATTTCAGATGTGTTTGTCAGCCTTAATTACTGAGAGTAAATTAAAGATGATGTTTTTGGTTTGAACCACAGGAGCAGAATGTTTTTTGGGGATAAAACTGAATGTCATGTTTTTTTCTCCCTTCCTCTACCATTCTGCACGAGACTTAAACTGTTTAACTGTAATATCTAAATATGGCTGTCTTGTCTTTTAACACCAACTAATGTAGAATAAATTACAACCCATGTGGACTGGCAAACTGTGTTAATGTTTACCTCATATGTTTGATATGGTTGCTATTGGAGCCATTATCAAGGTGGAAATCCTGTTTCTGCTCAAATTGACTACCTACCCTTTGTCTCTAAGATAATAATGTTATCACCTTTTATGGTCTCACTTCCTGCTTTAATGCTTGTTTTTCCATTTTTAGAGCACAACACTGTCAAACTCAGCATAAACAGTAAAGAAAAAGGGGAAAAACATCCTCTCAACAACAGACACATCCATCAGACATTTCACATCATTTAGAGGCAGTTATGAAAACACCACATAGTTAGGCTTTATTATCGCACATACTTCATATAAAAGTTCTAGTTAAGAATAGCTCATGCTCATATTTACATATTTTAGAGAAGGTTTTCACATTTTGTTCAGATTAACAGTCTTGGAGTGAAAAGTCAGGAAGTCCAGTGGAATATGCTCAATTTTTATCTTATGCAAGCCAGAGTTTGTTCTAGTCCTGCAGGAAATCTACTGAAGCAATATAATTTTTCTTTGCACAAAATGTCAAAACCTTTTTTTTTTTGTATGGTCATTAGAAATATACACTTCAGGAAGACTGAGGAGTAGAAATAGAGAGTCAAATTTAAGCTCAGTTCTCCAATGCTTCCCTTTAATCAGCTCTCCATCCTCCGCAGACTCTGTGTGTGTTTATGTTGTTAAGCAGGAACCTCAGTCGCCCCCCCTTTTTTCTGTCTTCTTATAAACCCAGCTGCTTCTGTAGATAGAAGAGTTTCAGGATGTCAGTAATTAAGATATCTCGGGACAAAAAGTTTGTCTTATTATATGTATAATAAACTGTTATCGCCATAGAAACATACTAGGAAATAAACTGTGTAGGAAGCAGTGACACCGAGCCAAAGAGTTGACTGGATCTCATGAGTCATGACACTTAACAAGTATTCGACTGTCCTTTAAACACACACACACAGACACACACACACACACACACACACACACACACACACACACACACACACACACACACACACACACACACACACACACACACACACACACACACACAGAGAGAGAGAGAGAGAAATGCACACAGGCACAGGCAGCAGAAAGTGAAAGCAAATAACTTGTCCCATATTCCCCCTCTGAGATAGCGGGGGCTGAGTTATCCTCCACCACTGATAAGCTAGATTCGGGATAGACATGTTTTTATTGGCTCTGTGCAAACGTTCACAGGCTAACTGTTTCCAGATGGCAGTTTGTGGAGGGCATATATATCATTCAACAGAGGGGGGGGAGGTGGAGGAGGAGAGAGCAGAAAGAGGCACAGAGAGAGAAAGAAAGAGAGAGAGAGCAGCGGGGGTCTGTCAAAAGCATTCTGCTCTACTGACGAGGGCATTTCCTGTCTGGATTTGGGAGGATTAAGTATTTGTGCGTGGGGGGGGGGGAGTGGGGGGTATTTGTGGGGTCGGCATGTGGAGTGGAGAGAGAGGGACAAAGTACAGTCCTTTCTTTTTTTTTGGAGGGGTGGATTCTGTGCATGTTGGATTTGCATAACCATCTTTGTTATGCTAGTTTAGGAAAAACTGAACACAGCTGAGAAAAACCAATATTGTGAAATAGTGTTTAAGTCATTGGTTTTTGTCATGTTGAGTCACATTCCTGTGAAAATGTTAAATATTCTTCTCAAAGTTTGCTCAACTTAATTTAACAGTGAGAATAGCTTTGGGTTATTTTTGACAGTATGTAATCTAGCATTTAGGGGGTCATAAAAAAAAGAAGCTAAAAACAGCTTCCTTGTCTTTTTTCTTTTCTTTTCACACTGAAGCGTTGGAGTTAGAGGTCTGGGATTCGACAAAAGGAGCATAGCAACCCGCACTGCAGCTCTTGTTGTGCTGCACTGCTTCCTTTCAGTCTATCAAAAGCACCAGTTTTGTAAAGTGAGGTCATTATTTGGCAAGTTTTGGCAAGATTTAGATTTAGATGAACATTTAAGGAAGAAAAACTGCACATATTAAAAGCATATTGGTGAGTTAACATAAAGGGGGTTAAAAAAAAGCAACATTTCTGTATTAATCCACCAAAAATCCTCCTGTTGTTTCTTGTTATAAACAGGGTCACTGAACCACGGCTAAAAATGCGAGTTCTTGTTAAATGTTGCAACTTCTTGAGTGAAAGCATTTGGCTGCACTTTGAAATAAAGCAGGATCTTGCAACCATTATTTTTTAGAAGTTTCAATAAGTCTGTGCACCTTTAGTCTTCCTTATAGGTGCGGCGAGGTGTGTCGCTCCATGATATGACCACCAAAGTCAAACATTTACTTTATCAGATCTAGATTTCAGCTCTTTACTTTTCCTTTCTGTTTGCTCTCTTCTATTTCATTACCGTTTCAGTCGACATGATGTTTATCCAAACTGTGTATCTGTATGTTTCTGATCTGTAAACAAACAACTCAAATTATTGTCTGTTTATCACAGAAACAAAATTAGGGTTTGGAAAGTCCAGTAAATATTATTCCCCTTGGTCCGCAGCTTTGATTCATCATGGACGGCTGACATTATGTCTATTCGTCTGTTCCAACAATAACTTCAGTATCTAGCAGACAAGCGGCAGCTGGACGTGAATAAACTGATTTCCATAGTTTAAATATAGAAAAAACTTATTTGACCCCCTGACATAAAGAGGAAACTGATGATTCAACTGATGAAAATGTCACTGTTACATCACAAGAATACATGCTAACATCCACGCAGCGGACACCAACTATGAATGATGCTATCATGCTAAACTAAAAGAAAACACCCAGGAAGTAGATACTTTACTCTACTCCACCAGAGCTCTGCAATCCTCCAATAACTGAAAATGTTTAGAAAGTTTTAGTTTGCACTTGAATCCAGATCTGCTTTAGCATTCGATTCATTTGTGAATTTAAAGGTGGAATATTTGATGTTTTTTAACCCTTACAGACTGTTCAGGGGCAAATTTGAGCCGTTTTTACATCTGAGAGAGCTAAAAAATTAGCTTGAAATTAGATGACTTTCCCTAATGTGACCCAGAATATACAAAGAAGGAAATATTTCAACTTTTTAAAATAATTTTTTGTAGCATGTTTGACCCATTTATCAAAAAAATTCAAATATCATCATTCAAAATGTGTTCATTCTTCTCATTTAATATAATTTGTTGAAATTGGACCATAGTATAGTGTTTTTTATGTAGTTTTAAACACTCTCTGCTCTCTGAAAGCTTCATCAAGGATTAATCATGTTTGTTTATGACTGATGAGGTCTTTATGAATGACTTGTGGTTCAAAAGTTTAGTATAAAGATTAATTATGAGGAAATGTGACGGGTCAGAATATGAACAGCACTGTATGTGAGGGTTAATAATAGATACTAGTAATGGGTCTCATGGATGTGTGTCATTAAAGTGATTTGAAGTGACAAAGCCAGAAGTAATTTAATAGTATGTTTATTATTTTTTGGTTTGTTTTTTTAGTGATAAGAATAGTAATACCACAACTCTATTTCCTCTCAGCTATATGAAGCGTTTTACTGTCTTTCATCTCATTGTTTTGATTCTTACAATGAGCTCGTAACATTTTGGCTCACTCTCTCACGGCTCTGAGCTGGCTGGTTTCAGAGAAAAGGCCCAGATAAACTGACTGCCAGGCACTAAACAGACTGACATTTGGAGTCATGACAGAAACTCAACTCCAAATGAAAGCTAATTTTGCTGAGAGTGTGGAAAGGCAGCTGTTTATTAACACTATTGATGTATAAATCTTTACAAGATGACAATATGCTATCTACTGCCCAGAAGTGGTCAAAAAAATAATAAAAAAGCTGTTTTAAATAGTAACTCAACATCACTCACATTCATTCTAAAGCTGCTATAATCATTATTGATATACACTCTTAATCAAATGACAAAGTGTGACATCAGCGATGTTGCTCTTAGTGATGAACCCACAGATAATTATGAGCGACTCTGCAGCTCTGCTCGGCTTTATAGCGAGCTTCAGCTCACTGTATTACTGTCTGGCTGTGACTTTACTGTTTTGGTTCACTCAGGCAGCTGTTTTTGAGAGAAAAACCAACAGTACTCTACATGCTCAGCACCAAACAGCAAACACACACAGTTAGCAACTAGCTGGTGAACATAATGGAGTCTTTAGAAGCTATGGAGCCAAATATTTCCCTCAGGAATTGATAGAAACGCAAAATCGGAGCTAAAAGAGAGAGGATTTTGGACTTAAACAAGACTACAAATAAATCATGATGTTGCTCCCTAATTACTGGATGTGTATATAAGAAACTGTTTGCTAACAAGTTCAACATATTAACTTAAAGGATGACGATATGTATTGTTCACGACTCGTGTTTTCTGCCCCCAAGTGGCCAAAAAAAATCACTTAATGCAGGTTTAAAGTGTGCAGAGATGTGTTCATTTAAATAGATCATGTTGATGTAACGTCACTTAAAGGCAAAATGTCATGAAATTTGCAGGATTTCTTGGAACTGACATGTATACGTGTTGTAATTTGGTTGCAATAGCATAGTTAGCTTAACCCATTTAAGAATGATGTAAAATATGCCACACCTACAAGAATCTGTATATGTATGTATAACATCAACATCAAAAGACAAATGAAAAGCTTTTCAGGAGGTTTTGAAACATGTATCCAATTTGGTGTAAATCAGGTCAAGATCGGAGGATGAATGGTGTTAAAAGTGCGCCTACATGATGGCTCTCTCAGCACCGTAGGGTATAATTTGTTCATTTGTTCCTTTCCATAACTTTCCACCTCATTGCACTGAAATCTGCAGATTATCCTGCAAACAAACTTGACACCACAGTGAAGAAGAAGCAAAGTATTTACTGTACCGGTCTGAATAAGCCGTACAAAGCTCCTCTCCGCTGTCAGACTAATGCTTTATGTAACACTAAATGCGTGCAGGTGTCAGGTAACTTAGTGAAAAGACTTCAACCGCTTCCTTCAACACGCCCAGCTGACAGGACAGGACAGGACCGGCTGGCTCACACAAGCAACAACCACACCTGGTTAACTGGTTTCACTATTTAAGCCTCCATTTACTTAAATAGCCACACAGTACAATCCTTAAATAAGTATTACATGGCGCTATAATAACACAGCAAATAGATATATATAGATGTATAGTATAATGACTTAGCAGAGTCTTTGAGTCAAGTGCTGCAGGTCAGAAAAAACAGGATTTTCCTCTGGTGTCGAGTTGCACTTTAAAGTAAGTAAAACGTGCACTAAGTTACGCAGTTTAAATGCATCATGTTGCTGTTGCTTCACCTACAGACGTGAAATTATGAGGAATTGTTGAGGATTGCTTGAGGATGTGTTGTTTGAATTAAGTTGCAATTGCTCAAGTACATATTTCCACATCCTCAGGTTTGTTTTGGGGTTTTTTAAACATGTGCATTCCTCAATTACACGTAGGAAGTCTTTAAAAAAGCTGATTTATATAGTCAAGATGTCTAAATTCAATGTGTTTTGGGTTTTGGGGTTAAATTAAAATATGAATTAGACATCTGGAAGTGCTACGAATGATCTGAAACAGCATTTAGACGTATATTTTGGACATAAAATGTACAGAAAATATATCTTGTCAGTTAAATTAGTAAATATAGGCCTGATATGATAAAACATTTACTGACTTTTATGGTGACGGCACAAAAAAAAAAAGGTTATAAGGGTGTAGCGTTTGGACTCTTATCTCTAAAACCGATATAACATTTATGGCTCAGTGTGCATGTTGGCTCTTGTGACACACAGGTACAAACACTTTCACTTTTTTTTTTTTGGAGACAGTACTTACATTCATTACCTGGAGACTTAAGTATAAACTTTAACCACTCACCCAAACTTTTGTCCTCAAGTTCAACAAGCTGTCTCCAATTAACCAGTCTTAAGTGAGAATTTTGTCCTGGCTTAGTCACTAACACACACATAAACACAAGTTTGTCTTTGTATCCTTGTGAGGACACTCAATGAATAATGCATTACCCAACCCCCATAACCAAAAACTCTAATCTTAACCTTTAAACTAAGTCTTAAACCTTAAAATTCATCATTGAAGTTGCGAGAACTGGTTAAAATGTTCTCATAATGCTGGTTTGCAGCTGAAATTGGTTCTCTCAGGGATATAAGGACATGCCCACACACACACCAACACACACGCAGAGAGAAAACACACAAAGGAGGTCTGAACTCCACCCATCACGCGTCAGTATCGACCTTTCTCAGCAGGTGTCACATCTAGTTTCTTTCCATGCGCTCAGAGGATTGAAGGTGATTCCTTCGGCCTCTCTCTCTTTCCTTTTCTCTGTGTGTGCTGTCACTTCCCGGATCCAGCGTGTCCTGGCTCCTGTGGAAAGTTTCTAAAGTTTTCTATTGAGGAGGTCGGAGCAGCAGCAGGAGAAAGAGGAGGAGGAGGAGGAGGAGGAGGGGGAGCTCTGTTAGTTTCACAGCGGTGCAGCAGCACCGACGCACGGATCCAACAGTGGTGCGCGAGCGGCTCGGAGCTCCGGGATGTCGGCGGTGAAAGCGCTGCAGCAGTGGTGCCGGCTCCGGTGCGAGGGCTACCGGGATGTGTCCATCACCAACATGACCACGTCCTTCAGGGACGGAATGGCCTTCTGCGCCCTCATCCACAAACACAGACCCGATCTCATGTAAGTAGAGAAGCTGAAACCAGAAGACCGAAAGAGGAGCTCAGTGTTTGCTCAGTTTTTTTTTTTAAACTTCTGATTATTTACAAACAGAACTTTTAAACTTTCCTCCTTCTTTCCTAACTATACCTAAACTATATCTTCAGCTTTCATACCGGGTCACACTGCAGTGGGACTTAGAGAAAAGAGAGAAGTTGAGTTTGGTGGGTCTGAAGGAAAAACAGGAGCAGGATATAGGAGCTCAGCTGTGGACTGATTGAATCAGGCTGTAGCTGCTGACTGTAGAGCTCAGCTGATCAAAAGCAGAAGTTATTATGATTAGATTTTTTAAAAACCCACCTATTTGTGTTTAGGAGGAAACAACATATATAAATAGAGCACAAATATTTTTTAAGGTAAATTTGTTTACCAATAAGCTCCATTATGAGCTACACTAGGCTGACTGTAGAGGGCACACCTCCATCTGAGCTGCAACAATCAGTCCATCAATCAAGTCACTTGACAGAATAGTCTCTGATATTAATAATGGTTTATAGTCATGAGACAAGAAGAAATCTTGTTCCAGCTTCTTAATTGTGAATATTTTTAGATTTTTAAAAATCTTATATGACAGTAAACTGAATAGCTTTGAGTTGTGGACCAAAAAAAAGACATTTAAGGACATTTTTGTGCTTTGTGATCAACATTTTTCAACATTTTCCTGACATTTGATAGACCAACTCACTGACTGATTAATGGAGAAAATACTCGTTGGGTTAATTGATAATGAATCATTAGTTTTAACCTTACGTCAATCCAAACTGAGTCAGCTGTAACACCTGTTTTCCATGGAAACTAGCTGAGAGGTCCAAATATTTATCTAAAGTCGCCCATAAACAGTCTAGCTTCTGCAACTCCAAGTGTTAGTTGTCATGTAAGGATGCAAACTAGTCCAAACACACCTAAACATTAACAGTTCAACTGAAGGAGCCAAATACTATCCACTTTTATGTAGTTTTAACATCCACTAATATGTGCAGGGGGAACCATCACACAGAAGCAGGAAAGTGGATGTTTATACACTTGGACTGGATTTTAATTTATCTGTGCAGCTGTCAGATCGGTGACTGGACATTTTCACTCATGTCTGTAACTTCCATTAACAATGTTTATAGGACAGAGTGCAGGACTTGAGATTTGACTCCCTTAAAGTCCCCCTCCACTTAAATATGTGCTTTTCTTTATTGCTTCACTATGCAGAAAAAGATGTTTTGGCTTTCTTCTGCACTCACCTCGAAACTAGAGTTCAAGACAAGTACCTGCGAGCAGGACTGTGACGTCACAACTTGTTATGTGTGGGAACCTGAAGCCTCCAGTAAACAACAATTTTCAACACAGCTGAAAAATTGGATGATTCAGTGAAGCAGGAGGGAGAATGCAGACCTGCAATGACCAGTCGATTGACCGAAAACTCATCGTCAGCGATTTTGATAGTCGAATAGTTGCAGAAATTGCAAAAAACTGACTGGTTCCAGCTTCCCAAACGTGAATATTTTGTAGTTTTTATACTGATTATCTTTGAATTCCAGACAAAAGTTGGAGAAAGAGACATTTTAAAAAGTACCTACAGGACTTTTCCCCCCTGTGAGTACATATCTGACACAAATTAGTATCCACTGTATTATATTTTATGCCTGGAGGCGATCTTTAAAGACTTGACTTCAGATTTGAAAGCAAAAACGTTCATTATGACCTAAAAATGACTTAAGAGGGCAACAGGCACATAGCCATACATGTCACATATTTAACCTTCATGCCTGTTCATCAAAAAACTTGGTCTCAACTATAAATCACAATATTTGCTTTGACAGGAATGGTGAAATGTAATTTTGAGTATTCAGAGTCCTTAAAGACTCATTGACTTGAATGTTGCTTATTGAGACTTGGTGACTTGATTTAGACCTGCCCTGAAGCAGCTGGGTGAGACTGGATTTGGACTTTCCCCTAAAGGCGTAAAACCAGTCGGTTATTGTCATGCTGTAAATTAAATGAATGCACTTGCCTCTGCTGCTCACCCAGTTTGTCTTCATGTCGATCATCCTCATCATCCTGCAGCTGTAATGAAACGTGTCGGCTTTGTTTGGCGGCTGCACGACAAAGGAGAGGAAAGGATGCCCCCCAGTTTTTAGGACTACCACTTACTTTGTGTAATTCTGTACAAACATTTACTGCATGTCTGTCCGTCCTGGAAGAAGTATCACTCCTCTGCTATTTCCCCCTGCGGCAAATTTGTGGTTTTTATGATATAAAATTGACATTATTCAATCTCTTGATCCTTTTTTTTTTTAGATGAAATTATTTATTGTTGAGTCAATTCAGAAGTCAGTCAACAGTGAAAAAGATCTAAAAGGCCGAGGGGATTTCAACAATGTCAAACTCAGAGACGGTCCATTGACACTGAAAATAAAACAGAGAAACATTTGAGAAGCCGGAATGTTTTTCTTGATAACCAACTGAAGCGAGTAATAGATGAAAAAAACTGGTTTTTCCTTTTTGGGTTTATTGACTAACCAGTTAATCTGCAAATCATTTCAGATCCATGCAGTATATCCTCAAGTCAGTTTGGAGCCAGAATCAATATTGGGAAATTTAGCTCTGTTGTATTCTTCCTGGAAAAAATAAATAAGACTAGCTTCTTTGTACTTTCCTGGGAATTTCCATCAGGGAATAATAGTTTATATTTTAGCTTGACAGTTTTAAAGTGTTTTGGTATTTCAGATGGTCTGAATCAGATCTGTCCTCGCTTGGCTTTGGATTAATTCTCCAAATGAGTTGCAGTCTCTCACTGAACTTTGGCCAGTTTGACACACAGACGCCTGGTTTTGTTCCAGAGCGGTCATTATGACAAACAGTAGTTTCATTTTAGGAAGAGACGCAGCTATTCCAGTCATTTCCATTCCAGTTTTTACTTGCAGCCTCACCAGCGTGGCGGCATATTTCATGTTTACATGGGTTAAAGCACGCAACATTGGTTAAAGGCTCAGCTCCACTTCACTCAATATAAACTTTTCTCATGCTTGTGATGCGCTCTCATGCCTGAGATTTATGCGGCCATGTGATCAGTGACACAGCAGCAGTCATGTAACCCATCAGTTACACTGTCAGTGTCATGATATATGTTGAACTGAGGGGGGCTGTGCATGACTAAAAAACAGGCTGCTCGTAAACAAATGAATGAGGAAGGGAAGTTGGATCACAAGTGTGTGTTACTAATGTTTTTTTCCTCTGTTGCAGAAATTTTGATTCCCTGAAGAAGGAAAATGTCTATGACAACAACAAACTGGTAAGACATGTTCAGATTCTTCATATTTAATCATGCGAGTGTTTTTGAATAAGCAGATGTTTCCATTATATGTCTCTTAACTCTGATCCTTGAGTTGATAAATGTACGTTTTGCACTGGAGGTTTATCTCATCTGCAACTATTTACTTAAAGTGGGGCAGTTTGGTAGCCCGGTGCAGCACATGACACATATCTGCAACGTTCCTGGCTCCAATCTGACAAGGGATCTTTGTTGCATGTCATATCCATTTTTCTCTCCCTTTTTCCTGTTGGCCTCTTCACCAGTAGCTGTTCAGTAAAGGCAAAAAGTGGCCAAACACGTAAACCTTTAAAAATAACAACCAAATAAATTTGAAATTATTAGTCAGTTAATAAAATAGTCTAATGACAGAAATGATATTGGTGCAAATTATATACCACAGTTTCAGTATCAATGCTGAGCAGTTGGGAGCAGCGGAAATAAATTCATATCTCACAGCAGACTTTAAATCTGTCACATCATCACATTTCAAGCTGATATGCAGTTACGGAGCAACGTTATGGTGAACATGTGTCTGTTCACTATTCATTCTCTTTTGCTCCAGTTTTGGTCTCCACCCACTCCTGAGGGAAATATATCTCATTAGCTGCTAAATGCTCCATTGTGTTCACCAGTTAGTCACTTACTGTGTGTGTTACCATTTGGTGCTGAGCAGGTAGTGTACAGTGTGATTTTAGAGCTTTTTCTCCAAAATGAGCACTATGAGAGCGGTGAGAGTGAACCAAAGTTACAGCCAGGCAGCTAAACAATGAGCTGAAACTCACCTTTAAACTCCATAAAGCTGAGGGAGGCTGAAGACTGGCTAGCTGCTATTTCTCTGTAGGTTTATCATTACGAGTGATGCTTCTCACATTACACATTGTCATTTAACACATTATTCATATACAAATATTGGTTATAGTCACTTTTACAAAATACATCAAAGCGCACAATGCATCATTGTTAAATAAAGAGCTTTTCTTGACTGAGATTTCCAAAATCCAAAATTAGAAAAGTTTGTTGGTTTAAATCAGGAAGTAATAAGTAAACAAAGACTAAAAATCTGAAAAAAGCAACTTTTGACTGGATAATATTTACGTCATTGTAGTTTAATGTTGAAAGGTCACGCTTTTAAATGATATTTTCACAAAATAATCTCAACTCAAAGTCCATTTATAAGCTTTTTTCCAGGGTTTTCAACTGCATATCACAGCCTTCATCAGCATGGAGTTTGAGATGGCTCATTTATCATTACGTTACCTCAGTGTGAACTTTGCTTTCATAATACCAGATGATGACTTTGACTTTTGGGTGTGGTTGAAAGCTCCACAAAAAGCTAGCAAGTGGACCTTGAGTTAAGATTATTTTGTAAAACTGTCTATATTTGGGTTTTTTGACTGTTGGCATTTTAAATACGTCACTGTAGGCTTGGGGACATTGTGATTTCACTAGTTTGACATTTTATAGACTAACTGATCAATTTAAAAATAATCAGGTAATTTATTGATAATTAAAAAGAATTTGGTTGCAGCCCCTTAAATGGCTTCGACATGTGTGTTGACTCTGGATGTTACATCAGCACCACTCGATGTTGGCTAATAGGGAATTTTCAAAATTAGAGCGGGTCAGTGTTCAAACAGAGCTGAGAGGAGAAGTCATTGCCAAACTCGGAGTGTTTCAATGTGAGCACTTTGACTTTGGCTCCTTGGTTGCATTCTTTACTTTCATTTTTGTCTCTGGAGCTTCATTATTGGACTTCAAGCCCTGCGACCGACGATAGTTTAACACAGCACACTTCTGTTCTCTTTTAGCTGAGTAACACACTGTTCTGAATGTTAACTGGAACAATAGGCAGGTCAATAAAAAAAGACAATAAACCGCATACAATGAAAGTGCCGTGTAGCGCTACAACAAAGTAAACGGCGATTTTTATGGCTCCCTTGATCATCTGATTACTGATTAAGTTATGCCTCTCGTGTGCTTTGGCTTGCCTCTGCTTGTTGTTTTTTCATGCCTCCCTGGAAACGCTGAATGCGAGAGTCTCGTTGGGAAATTCCTGACTCACTAACTCTCTTAGCACATGAGGTGTAGATTTAATCTGTGGTCAGAATCTGGTCATTTGAAAACAATTTATTAAAAGGACAGGTTTGCAGTTTTTCCAAGTCTGCCTTAAAACAACAGTCAGGTGTCCATACTGTAATCATTCTTCCTGTTTGTACTGTCTGTTAAAGATATCCTTCAAATGAGCTTTGAATCAAAGTAACGGGGGCCAAAATCCATATTATTTTGTGCAAAAACTGCATTTAAAAGTTTATTTGAAGCTGATATGAGGCTTCAGTAGTCTCAATTATGAATATCAAGTGGATATCTGCCACATTTACAGTCTTTTTATAGCGTTAAATTCCCTCTTTGTGTTTCCTCTGACAATGTTTCCCTGCCGTGCTGCAGTGGAAGTTTAATAACAGAAAGCGGGACTATAAAAAGGTTCAACAATTATAAAACTTTCTCTGGGACACTGAAACTCTCAAACATGCACTTAACACTGACATCAAGCAGCAAGGGTCATGTCATGAAGTGTGTAAAGTTTCAGAGAGTCTGAATTTTCCTCTTTTGGCCAGTCTAGAGTCGAAAATTACACCATGAGCGTCTTCTGTCGATGTTATTTGCAGGCGTTCCAGGTTGCGGAGGAGCAGTTGGGAATTCCTGCGCTGTTGGACGCGGAAGACATGGTGGCTCTCAAGATTCCTGACCGCCTCAGTATCCTGACATACGTCTCTCAGTACTACAATTACTTCCACGGACGCTCCCCGAGTGAGTATCCATGTCTGTCTGTGTTAGTCTTTGCCTTCTGTTCCTCTATCTGCTCATCTCATCTGTTCATGTCTCTGTGTGTGTGTGTGTGTGTGTGTGTGTGTGTGTGTGCTTGTTTGCTGCAGTTGGTGGGATGGCAGGTATAAAGCGACCGGCGGATGAGCCGACAGATGAACCGGCTGGGAAGAAGTACGAACCGGTGTCCGCTAAGGTGTTCCCCTCGTCGAAGCCTGCCAGAGAAAACAGCCCACCTCGCTCCTCCAACATCACAAAACCCTTCCCATCCCCAAAACAAAGCAGGAATGCCATGCAGGTAATCTCCTCCACCTGAGTAATCTGCACAAGCATCACAAAGTTATGAGCTTCATTTTTTTATTTCAAATGTCTTGTCTTGTTTTTTGAAATGACTTTACTAACCTGGAGGATGACCTCAATGGCTACAAAAAACCCTACATTGCCTCCAATCAATCGTACGTCATGAATGAAGTCGTCATTTCCACCTGATGAAACCTCCTTTTTCTTTCCTCTTCTAGAATGTGCTGGTTGAGAAATCCAACAAGACGGGCACGCTGAGTAACAAGTGTGCCTCCTGTAACCAGCACGTTCACTTGGTGCAGCGACAGATGGTGGACGGGAAGCTCTACCACAGGAACTGTGCCAAGTAAGGAACTTAGAAACAAGACAATCAAGACAGTGAATTGAAATAATGATCTTTTTTAAACCGATGTTACAAGGTGCCTCACATACGGCAGAAAATGAAAACAAATCATAAAATCATTACATTTTAAAAACTGATTAAACCAATTCAAGTGTAAGATAAAACAAAATCTCATAAAACTTTGGCAGATTCTTGAATTGAAATATTTATCGGCAAGGCAAATCTTTTGTACTGCACATTTCAACACGTCAATTCAAAGTAAAACCTAAATAAAACATACAATAAAAAAGGCTATAAAAGCAACAGATGGCAAAATAATAAAGATATTCTATTTTAGCTTAATTTTATTTCCAATTTGAGAACTTTTAATAGTTTTTAATAAGACGGATAAAACAGGAGAATGAAGTCAAACTGAAATTGAGTTACATTTTTCTTTCTGCTATTGTGTTATTTGCTTATTAAATTACATTTTGTGTGTATTTTGAGGAAAATGTCTTAAGAAACCTCTGTCAGCATTTACAGTTCAAGCACATATCTGCTTACAACTAAATTATAGTGCGTTATAAACCATTTAACTGTTTATATACTGCTTATAAATGCTGAATGGTGGGAATTAAAGTGTTACTGAATAGAAAAAGTATTAACTCTAAATCTGAAAGTCACTCTGATCCATATTTTTAATTAAAAAAAGGTTGATGACTAATTGTGAGTTCAGTTTAGCTTTAAGATATTTAGTTATATCAGTTTGCATCCTATATATGTCTATTTATATCTTGTGCTTTCTGTCTTTCAGGTCACTGTCATCAACAAGTGCACCTCTCCAAGATTTATCCAGAAACACTGCTTTTACTAAATACACCCCTCATTCAAACTTCACTAAACCCAACACTACCACTCCCACCACCACACCCTCCAGACTGGAGAAACCCAGCACGACTCCCAGCTTCTCCACCACTTTTTCTCCTTCTTCTTCGTCTTCTTCGTCTTCTTCCCGGCCTGCTTCAAGTCTCTTCTCGCCTGCTAAAGAGATTCAGACTTCAGCTTCTGTCTCCAAACCCGCAGCGTCACAGACAACCGTCACCACGACCACCTCCGTCGTCACGAGGCCCGTTGCTGCGCCTCGAACTTCGACCACGGCGGTGAAGACGCAGCAGTCCAAGCTCAAGTTCTGGCAAACGGACCACACCACTAAAAATGAAGATAGCAAGACTGCAACCAAGAACGCAGACGTTAATCGAGGTTTAAATGTGACGGGTAAGACCCAGGAAGTCACAGGAGGTCAATCTGTGACTGTGGTTGTAAATGTCCCTGGCAGAAAGGAAATGAATGTGACTTTGGATAAAGGTGAAAGATGGAAAGCAGGTGGCGAAAAGGTGTATGTGAAACAGGACGACGATGAGAGCAGTAAGAAGAAGGCATCAGCGGCAGCCTTCATCTCTAAGAAAGTGACCGAGGAGAACAACAACAGTAAGCCATCGTGGGTGAATGTAGCGCTGAAGAAAACTGAGAAGTAAGAAACTACACACACACACACACACACACACACACACACACACACACACACACACACACACACACACATACACACACACACACACACACACACACACACACACACAGAAACAGACTTTAAATCTTGCTATAGCCTGACCTCTACTGGTGAAAACTGGTATCTAATAAGGCTTCCTCACCTCTATTCAGACCCTCTCAAATCGAAACCCCAAAGAGGGAGACAGAAGGTGTCAGAGGGAGGGTGAAGCTGAAAGCGGACCCGTCGCTCCTCGCTGACTTTCATCCCGCTTCAGACCCCCCGAGCTCTGCTCCGAGCCCGGCCAGCAGGAGCGGACTCGGAGCCAGAACTCCAGAAAGAGGAAGCTCGAAGGCTGGCAGTGCATCACCCGTCACACCAGGTTAAATTGAAATACTTTATATAATTTGATGTAGAGTGTTGTGGCCCGCTGTCTGTGTGTGTTTGTGGCATTAAGTGTGATGTGTCATATGTATGAGAAAATACCGGTAGTGCTTTCTTTATACTGGGGCAGCATGGTTGAGATGTTTATCACAATATGAATAGATATATCACATATTGTATAAAATGTATACAAAAACTGTCTAGAATCTCGGTCAGTATCCATCTAAAAAAAACATACTGATATTTAAAGTTAACTCTATATGACTGGCCTTAATTATATGAAACAGAAGTCTTCATATGTGCAAAAAATAAAACATTAATAGCAAATGTGTAATTATGTAATCATTAATTTGGACCCTAGCAGTTTGTAGAATAACATAATAACATCAAATCAGCTCAATATGATTCTGCTCAAAACCGATAAACACTATTTCATTGTTGCTCAGCTTTTCTTTATACTGTGTGAAATTATAATAAACAATGATATAAAGAATTAAATCTACCACATTAGCTCACAGTTATAACTTCACATACACTCAGGAAGGCCTAATGTTACATCCTTATCAAAGGCTTTAGCCCACTTAGAATAAACTCATCTAAATGTAAAATGACACAACTTACCCAAACAGGAAACAGGAAATTAATGAAACACAGTCGCAGTGGGACTTAAAGCACTTAAAGGACATTATGATGGTTATGTGCATTACTCTCTGTGGATGACCATGGTTCAAATTCTGTCTTCTTTTGTTCTTCTTTGTTTGCGTATGTTTTGTGTGGCGGACTGCACGTGTTGCATCAGTGTCTCTTTCCCACCACCTCTGATAAGACTTTTTCACTGAAATTATGTCATCCACTTAAAAATAACCAAATTAATCTCACAAAAATGTTATCTTGATGGTTTAAAAAAATACTTTAAAATAGAAATTGACCTTGTTGACCAGTTTTCATGTTGTTCTTGTTTTTATTTGTTGAAGTAGAAGACGACGAGTCAAAAACTGTCAGCCATGCTTTTACTGTGATTTCCACAATGCTTGTCGTTTAAAGCTTGGTTGAATGGCTACTATTTTATCATACATGAACAAAAGAGAGACCACACATAACCAAAGTGTTATTCTGGAGTTGAGAGGCATAAAGAAAACTAACCCTAACTAAAATAATACAAGGCGCTGTCTGATGATGTTGCTTCTAACACAGTATGTCTTAAAGGTACATTTCACAATTTCGAATGTTACAATGTGCAACAAGAATAATCCAAGCTCATTTGGAGCTTTCAACTGCATGTCATGGTCTTCTTCTGCATATACTACACTGTAAATGAAGAAGACTGTGAGATGTGGTGGGAATCTCCAAAAATCTAGTAAGTGGATCTTGAGTTCAGAATGTTTTGTTGAGAAAAGTCAAGAATGGAGCTCTGTGTTAAATGTTTAGAAGACATGTCATTTATTATTTATAATGATGCTCAAAGAGGAAAATGAAAAAGATAGCAGGTTGTAGTTAATGTGGAGCTTTAGTAGGCCATATTGTTTTCTTCTGGGTGTTTGGCCATGCTGTTGGTAGCAAACACCATCTTTTAACGACTATACAACTATATAAAGTGACGTTGGATAGTGGGTGACACTAAAGTTTAAATTAATGTCTTTGTTCTCAGCAGCATCAGACAACGAGTCTCCGGTGGACTGGAGGTCTAAACTCAAACCTATCGGCGGCAAAGATACAAAGTAAGATTTATTTTGTTCTGTTTCGTCACCATATTCAGTGATCTCTGGTTATTTCTTCACCCCTTACTAGCTGAATTTGTAATTTTGAGTATTAAATGTACGAGTGCTTTCCCCCCCCCGATGCCCTGTCCATCCATCCATCCTTTGATCCAGTCCTTCATCCATCTCTCCAGCCATTCCTCCCACAGGAAGCCTGTACCTGCTGCTCCTCCAAATGGCTCGGCCATCATTTGCAGTCAGATCTTTCAGTCTCTCCCCTTCCGCCACATGCATGTGAGCCCCAAATGGTGTCATGAGCGGCTAGAGTCCTCCATGGTGCGACATATGCTCAGTGCTCAGAGTTGTTTCCTCCAGATGACCCTTCCTCTCGCTCTCATGAATCAAAACAAAGACTGTAATGAGAAAGAGAGGCGACTAATTGGAGCAGAAAATAAATCGCCAATGAAACAATTAAATCCTGTCTCTCTCTCTTTCTCTTTTTTTCCTGCTCAGACCTGCTGGTTCTTCGCAGTCCTCTGCTAAACCGTTGGCTAACGGAGGGGGAAAGACGTCAGAGCCTTCTTCCTCCTCTCATCTATCCAGCCTGAACATTACTGTCACTCCACCAGCTTCGAAGGGTAAAGACACAGTCTCCTGTATTGTAATGCTTTCCAGACACAAGTTTTCTTCAACTTTTGTCTCTGTCGTTGCCTTTCTGCATATTAATTTTACACCTTTTCGTCTTTCTCAGGCTTCCTGAACGGTCAGACTGCTAACGGTGGCAAGTCAGAGTCACAGGTTGCCAAGGTACTGAATGAGGGGGAAGATGAGACTTTAAAGGTGGTTCTTTGTTTCTTGTTTAGTTAAAATCATAATAGTACCAATGGATAAGTCCTCCAATCATTTGGACAATGGCCAGAAAATTGATTAACAAAAAATTTAATAATCTATAAAAAAAAAATTAAAGTAATTTATCAAATAAAGGAGCCAAATTTATGTTGATTTCAGCTTCTGTATTGTTAAGATTTCTCTATCTCGTATAATTTTAAACTGTACCGCTTCATTCAGTTTTTGTTTTACAGTTTTATTATTTTATTATACATTCAAAGTATCTAATGCAATGAAGCAAACACTAGGTCCTTCCACCCAAACCCACACTGTAAAAACAGAAACAACAACAAAACAAACAAACACACAAACAGATCAAAGCGATCAAATCAATAAGCAAGAACCGGGACAATTAATGTACTTCCTCAGTCCTTGCTTGGGTTTAGATTCCATGTTCATCCAAGTGATTTCAAAGTGGTCCCCAAATCATACTGAACTGTTCTCCAGAGCCAAAATAAGGAGGCCAAACACACTTACAGTCCTTTGAGATCAGATCGTCTAGCCAAAAAGAACCAGTTTATAATCCTCAATATTTTTAACAAAAGTGTAAAAGTTCAAGTTGTCCACTGCAGAGAGGCAATATTGGAGAGTAAAATATATTTATTTATTTTTTATAGTAGAAATATAAAAGATAGATCTCTTTGAAAAACATGAGTCAAGCTTTAGACTTTACTTAATATAACAGTAATCCTCTTCAGACTCCCATCATATGCAGACTTTTTTCCTTACATAACCCTTTTTTACTCTTTTTAACCTTTGTTGCAAATATTGGGCTTTGGGAACTCTGGGAAAAAATCTGTTTAATCTAAAAAATAATCATTAGTCACAGCAATTTAAGGATGTGATTTAATAAAAACATTCAGATCACTGGGTTAAATACATGTATATGTGTCTGTAACGTCTCTCTGCCTCCATTTAATGTCTGTAGAAGCCGGACTACATTCCCAAAGAAAACATCATAAAGGAGCTTCAAGATATTGAAGATAATTTGAATGAATTGGAAAAGAGAGGAGTTGAGCTGGAGATGAAGCTTCGTAGCAGTGAAGAAGGTGGGATAAACAAACACACACACACACACACACACACACACACACACACACACACACACACACACACACACACACACACACACACACACACACACACACACATACAATATAAGCCTCCTCTTAAGTCAGGAGTGAAAAGAGGCAGATTTAGAGGAAGGACTGTATGTGGGATTAACTCTGTATGTGTGTGTGTGTGTGTGTGTGTGTCAGAGGGTGAAGATGACTCTCTCATGGATGATCTCATGGTTGAGTGGTTCAACTTGATCAGGAACAAGCAGGTGGCCATGCGTCGGGAGTCTGAACTGGTGTACATGTGAGTAAACAAACACGCACACAAAAACACACATACACATGAACACACTTAGAAAAGAGGCATGCCACTATTGAGCGATTAGTGAAACAGACTTTTGGCCAGAAGGTTGACAGTTTGAATCCCCAGTGTCCTCCCTCCTCCGTCCTGGAACAGGGCAGACCCCCCTCCGCTCCCCTCAGCAGGCTGCAGCGGACAGAGAAGTGAGAAGCCGGATGCTGCTTAAAAGCTCACGTTTACTGCAGTTAATAGATATTCCTCTGGTAATTTGTTATTATGTTAATTTAGAAAACACTTTTACAGCTAATACTGTACCTCCACCAAGGCCATGAACTGCAAAAATGTATTATTTTAATAATACGATCAATTTTACAACAGAAATTGTACCAGATATCTAAATTCTGGGTGTAGTAGGACTTTGTACAAGCGGGTTAGACTGATGACTGCAGAGCTATGACTATTTAAATTCATCATGTTGCTGTAGTGCTCCTTAAAAGAGGAACACCATCAGTTTTTGCAGGACTGGGGCTGGGCAATATATACTGATATTACATCAATATCGAGATATGAGACTAGATATCGTCTTGGATTTTGGATATCATAATATCGTGATATGGCATAAGTGTCTTTTCCTGGTTTTAAAGGCTTCATTACAGTAAAGTGTAATTTTCTGAACTTACCAGACTGTTCTAGCTGTTATATTTATTTACTATACTTTAACCACATTACTGATGATTATTTAACAAAAATCTCATTGTGTAAATATTTTATGAAAGCATCAGTAGTCATCTGTACAATACTAAATATAAATGTCAAGCTATTTGATCAAAAAATATTGTGATATTTGATTTTGTCCATATCGCCCAGCCATATTTAGAGATGTTGTCATGTCATATTAATCTGGTTACATTTGCATTTGCACTATCTTTATTATAATTACGTCAGTTACAAAAATTTGGCTTTAACTTTAAATGGGAATTCACATCAGATGTAAGATATAGGTACGACGTATGGGGCTACTGCAAGCGTCCGCACTGACTCCAACAAAAACCACGAAACAGAAAGAAATGGCAAACATTTACTGGACAAAAATTGTTTTCAATGTGGCTTCATGAAAAGAACAAAGGATGAAAATTACACTGTTTTATTTATTGGTTCAGTTATTTTTTTTATTTATTGATTCAGTAATTTTTTTCTCCAGCTCATCATAACTCTATAGAATCAATCATTTTACAATAGATCCAATTAATAGGTTAATAACATACAGCCAACAGGACATTTGTGTGAATTGTGTAGCAACAACTTTCTGAGTCAGTATGGATTGTTTAATTTGTGAAAACATCAGAAATGCTTCAAAAAACACTGCTGGTGGGGATTGCCAAGAACTGCTAACTATAAAAAAAAAAAATATATATAAAAAAAAGGCATATCAAGTATGACAAAATATTTTATGCCAAAAAACTGGATGATATTTTGTAGGAGTGCTGAAAAAAGTTTGTCACACATGCAAAATTGTGCAAATTCTGTGTAGGTGGTAATGATAATGGTACATATGTGTCAGACTCAGAAGTCCAGTAATAAAGACTGTTAATAACAAAGTGCAAATAAGTGCTTCATAAACGGTTCCCTGGTGGTTTCATTAACACCAAAAACGTACTACTTCCTTATTGATCCATGACCTAACTTTTCACTAAATGTAATTTTAGGGTTTTATGCAATTTTTGAGATTTCTACAGACAGCTGAAAACACACTCTTCTAGGCGAAGGTAGCAAATAATGAGAGATTCTTTGTGTTTTATGTTTTGTTTTTTTATGTGCAGAGGAAAAACCCAGGACCTGGAGGAACAGCAGCCCACTGTTGAGCAGGAACTCAGGAGGCTGATGGAGAAACCAGGTGAGAGTTTTAGGAGACGACACAACTCAACATGAAACAGAAAGACAATCTGAGACTAAAAAAATAAGCGTTTGTTTGTGTGCAGAACATCTGAAAACACCTTTGGACAAGAAGAAAGAGCAGCAGCTGATGGACAAGCTGGTGGGGATCGTCAATGACAGAAACGCCATCATCGATGGTCTGGATGAGGACAGACTCAGGTGGGTTCACAACACGTGTTTTGTTTCTTTTCAATAACATGAATGAGTGAATATGACATGAAGTGTAAAAGCACTTTGTATGGTTAAAATTGTCATTTTGGTAGCACATTATAAAGTATGGTGAACATCTAAGCTTATTTAAACAACTTCAGCATTCATTTGGAGCCATGTTTCTGTCCATGTGTCAAATATAAGCTAAATGGGTGTATACATTACCAGTCACAAGTTTGGACACACTTTCCCATTCACATCAATGAGAAAGTGTGTCCAAACTTTTGACTGGTACTGTATGCGTTTTTGTGTATGTAAAGGTTCATCTGATGAGCATATAAACACCCACAGATTAAAGCTGACTCAGCATTTTAACCTCCATTGTAATTTTTTAAATTCTAAAGTACCTGTGGATTGCACTGTATTTACTGATATATGCATTGTACTGACTTCACTTTTTGTGTGTGTGTGTGATTCATTTTCTCAGAGAGGAAGAGGAGGACGAGGAGCTAAATAAGATGATGATGAATTTCAGTGAGTATCTCCACCACCTCCACAGGCCATCTGACCCTCCCTCCGCTCCGTTCATTAGTTATCACAACCCCAGGAGTCACTGCGACTCAGTCCGTTTTATAAATTATCCAATTGAGGATTTCCATCATGGATGCCTCTAATTGAAGTAGATAGAATTGTCATTGTGGTTTATGAAAGTGTGTGTGTCTGTGTGTGTGTGTGTGAGCCAGTGCTGCATTTTTAAGGGTGCCACTAGGCGATGTTTTCATCTCATTTGATCTAATGACTGCTAATGGAAAAAGCATCAAACAAAACGCTCCCCCTCTTCTTTTTTCTTTTTTTTTTGTCCACGGTGTTCCTATTAGACAAATGGATGATGTAGCCGGTTAATTTGACCCCTCTGATAGAATATAGTTAAAAACCGGCTTCATTTGCAATTCATGATCGGTAAAGCAAGGCTGAAATTGAGGAGATTTATTGAACTTCAGTGAAAGGTTGTGTTGTTGCAGCGAGCGAATGCCGACTGTGGGCTAAAGACTAGCCATTTCAATTTAATGTATTCATAAAGTTAATGCCAAAGTATCATAGTTCATTCCCACACTGAGTACAGTTGTGTGCTAGTTTACACACATTGTTGTATCACATTGCAAATAACATGTCATAATAATATAAAAACATAACATATACTTATTTTACCATGATGTTGGAAACTACTCACCGTCTGACAGGCTGGCAGATGTTAAAATCATAATAAATGTAATTGTTGGTTTATTAAACTGCATGTAACCATAGCAACAGTGCTCTGTGAACCGCTAAAAGACTTCATGATGAGTTAAACTGACTAAAAAATAACTTTAAACACAACTTTTTAACACTGTTCACATCGTTTTGCCTGTAAGCACAATAATACACAGACAAGTGCTCTGATATCTACAAGTAATAAGCCTCATATGTTGTTTTCATGTTGGTTTTAGTGGTAGTGACAGCATAACTCCTAATTAATGACTAACTACACACATTTTTTAGTGCATTAAACCTTTATTTGTTATCTCAAATAAAATAAAAAAGCAATAGCAGTCAATTTGGCAACAGTTAATCGTACATTTATTGCAGCATTATGTTGTTGTTTTTTCTCTTTTTGGTCTCTTGGCCACAACAAGCTAAAAATTACACACGCTTCACATGCTAGCAATCTGCCCTGCGGCCCGTTTGGCTTCATATTCAGCAGCGAGAGAGAGAGAGAGAGAGAGAGAGAGAGAGAGAGACTGTAATATTGGCATTAAACTGGAGTGCTGTTTCATTCATGTTTTAGCTATGTTTTTGTTCTCCACCAGGGAAATATCTGCCTCTTTAGCTGCTAAACGCTCCACATGTTCACCAGCTAGTTGCTAACTTTGTGTGTGTTTAGTTTGGTGCAAGGCAGTCAACACATCTTCATGAAATAACGATAGTATAGGGTTAAAATTCAGGCTAACCTATAGTAAGATTTACGGCATCTAGCAGAAGTAATGACGGTTACAAATCAAAGTTGAATGATGATGTTTTATGGTGTGACAACGCTGTGGTTACGGTCTTAGAAGAAAGATGATGGTTTGGGTTAAAATGATCACTTGAAACAAGGTTTAAAGTTCCTTCAAGTCATGCAACCTTTGTCGTTATGGCAACAGTAAACACCACAACATTATGGTTAAAAAACCAAAACCAAAACCTTGTCTCACGGTTGGAAATGAAAGTGAACAGTGGTCTTTATCTCGTCATCTTATCTATCCACCTTATATTGACGTCAACTGAGCTGCGTCACTTCTACGGGTCGTAACTATGGCAGCTAGACGGTGTAAACGTAACTACATATTTCATACATTTTTTGGCCTGAATTTTAGACCCATACTGTGTTTTTTTCTTGAGAGGACGGGCTACGGGGCTGTAGTGGTGCAGTAGGGGCAGATTCAAAGAAAAAACTGCTGCTTGTTGTGGTTGGAAACAAGCTTTATGAGAAACATGAATAACATTAAAAAATAAGTAGTTACTTTGTTGGTTGTCGCTTGGGTCGTAACAGCAACCAAGAACTGCACTAACGATTATCTACAAACATGTTGTCATCCTAACAGCTGTAACTCAAACATATAAACATGTGTGTCTTTGTAAGTAGCTGCAATAATTAGTCAATTAGCTCCCAACTATGTTCATTATCGATTAATCCTTTTTCTGAGGAGAACATTTCCAAAATCTCTCTTTCCAGGTTCTCAAATATGAATATTTCCTGGTTTCTTTAGTTGTCTGACAGTAAACTGAGTGTTTTTGGAGGTGGACTGCTGTTCAGGACAAAACGAGACATTTGAGGACATCACCTTAAGCTTTAGGATACAGTGGTTGACTTTTTTCACCATTTTCTTACATTTTATACACCAGATGATTAATTATTAATAGAGAAAAGAATAAATGGATGAATCAACAATGAAAATAATCAAAGTAAAACAAATATTAATCAGCTAAACTAGTGTTTGTGCTGAAAATGTTATTTTTTAAAATCTGACTTTTCCTCTTACCTCCTTCTCTCTCTCTCTCTCTCTCTCTCTCTCAGACCTGAAGAAAGACAAGCCGAAGAAAAAGTCTCCGATGTCCAAACTGCTCGGCTGGAAAAAGGACAAGAAGGAGGGATGATGCTCATCACAAAAAACTTGCGGCTGATCGCTTTCTTTTGATGTTTCTTTTTTTTTTTTTAGCTGCTCTCGTCGTCGTCGTCGTCTTTCATGTCAGTTAACTCAGCCTATGATTCATGAGGATATCGTGGATAGTGTGTGTGTGTGTTTGTGCATGTTTGCGTGTGATCTGTCATTCCCGGCGCTTTTAGAAAAATGCCCTTCCCTCTGTCGACTGCATCACTCAAGATCTGACGTGACTCCTGCCTGCCGGTGACACACACACACACACACACACACACACACACACATACACACCACTGACACACACAGAGATGACGTTGAGGGGTTAATGACACACCAGCTCTGATGTGATTGGGTTCAGTGCTCCAGTTGTAAATTTTAATCCTCTTCTAGTCTTAATCTGTCTACTTAATGCTCACACAGATACACACTCTCACTTTCTCCTAATATCTCCTCCTCGTGCATCTTATTGAAATGTTGTAAACAGTAACACTGATGCTAATATGAGCTCGAGGAAAAAAGACCCGTTACAGAGGTCAGACAGCTGGTCCTTGCTCCCTGGTCCTGCTTTAGTCCCGACTACAAGTCATTAGCGACCCCGTGACCCACCTCAGGGTCACTTTCTGACCCCGTTGTTGTTGTACATGCTGAGCTGCACCTCAAATGTCTCTCTGTGTGTACTTTTTCTGGCCAAGGCAAAAAAAAAAAGAAAAACAGCACACAGGCAATTTTCTTGGACAAGTTTGCCATTTAAGAAAAGACAAACAATCCTTCCCAACGCAGAGGGTTGAACTCAGGACCCTCCAAGAGGTTGTGAGATAGGAAGACAGAAAAAAAACAACATTTCTGTAACACAAAGATACATCAATGTTCTTGTTTCTTGTGAGTTATTCATAATTTTACCTCATCAGGCCTCTAAAAAGTATTTGAAATCAAATCTAATAATTCAAGAAGGAATTTTTAGCTTTGTTTAAAAGGATCAAAACTGACATGCAGGTCACTGTTAAACCTTTGGGAACAATATATGGTGAAGAGGAAATAAGAGCTTTCACCTGCTTCTTGTATGTGGTCGTCATTCAAGTGAAATTGAGACTCTTTATTTTTTAAATTTTCTTAACCATGTATTCACACAGTGACATTTTCCTGATTTAATTCAATTCATAATGAGTTCATTCATATTTTAAGTCACTGAAAATCACATTTTGGTCCTTTACCCCCCCCCCCCCCATATGTTTTACTTCCCTGTCCCATCATGTTGTTCTTGAGTTTGTACTTTGTGTTTTTTATGGTTGACTGGAGGAAAGATTCAAACTGATTTGTACGGTGAGATTCAGTAAAAATTAAGATTAAGTAAAGTAAAAGCGAGAGTTGCCTGACTGTGAGTCTCGGGAATGCAAAAAGTGATCCATATTGGATCTGGATTTGTACATGTTTCTAATATTTCTTAGCAGAATTAACTTTTTAGGGTTTGTGTGTCATAATGAGAGATTATTTGTGTCATAAAAAGTCATGTTTGCAGAGGCACTGAAGCAACTTTGTGTGAGTGTGTGTTGTGATTCAAATTTCAACACACCTGCTCGGTAATAACATTGTATATACTGTATGTCATTGATCTTGTCGCCGTTATTTCCTAATTTCTCCGCTGTGTTTTATTGTATTAACGTGGAATTTACAAGGATTTGATCATTAAATGGAGAAACTGGCCTGGATTTTTAATAAAGTACTGTAATATCTTTACACATTTTAATAAAAGATATTGTTGATCCAACATGCTGCTCTGGAGTGACATTTACCCAAGTGAAAATAGAATAATGTACACAACTTGCATGGTGAAAGCAATCAGCACTTAGCCTCCTGAACTACTGCAGCTCTTCTGTGGTTCACTTTTTGTGGTGGTGCTTCAGTTGTATATCTGAGGGTATATTTTAGTTTAAGAATATTATAATACTTACTTAAATGTGTGGTAGCTAATCTCATGCTGGCTTTTAATGAAGGTTTGTATTTTGGCTCATAGTTTTCAAACATTTTTAATCATAATTGGCTCAAGCAGAATTTATAATTGGTTATTTAGAGCAGCAAACAGGCTGCAGTGATGATGCATTTTCTCTGTGTGAACACCAGGAGGCAGCATGAGCCTTTTCATGTCACC
Source organism: Scomber scombrus (assembly GCF_963691925.1). Taxonomy (NCBI): domain Eukaryota; kingdom Metazoa; phylum Chordata; class Actinopteri; order Scombriformes; family Scombridae; genus Scomber; species Scomber scombrus. Next base: position 28,761,419 of record NC_084971.1, read on the forward strand.
GGAGCTCTGCTCAGAAAATTAAACCTTCAGTCTTTTGATGTGAGCAGCTGACGAATAGACTAAAGATCAAAACCAGACAGACGATGACAGACACATGGGCTGATTTTATTCTAAAACAAACAAAGTTTTCTGCTTTGGATTTCCATCCTGTTTTTACTTTTGCAGACAGAGTGAATGCATCTCACCTTCTGACACCTCCAACTCAGTCTGTTATCACTTGAGTAAAAACCTATTACATAATACACATGCTGCCATAATTACTACTATAATTCACAGAATGCACAAGCTGAAAAAAAAAACAGCAAACATAGACCGTCAATAAAAATAATCAGTCTTTAGTTTTTGCAGTTTGTTGCAGAAGTTTTTTGATTTCTGCACAAAAAACCTCCAAACTTTCCAGAAACAGAATGAAGAATGAGTGTTCGTCAAACTGTACGCAGCCAGAGTCAAGTCAATTTTATTTATGTTACCCAAATCACAAGTTCCTCCTGAGGTTTCTGTCATTTTTCCCCCCATTTTTTGGAAGGAGTGAGGTAGTTTTTTTCTTATTCAAATCGAGGATCTAAGGATACAAGATGTTTTATTGCTGTAAATCTCCCTGAGGCACATTTGTGATATGTTGCTGTACAAATCAAAATTGACTCGAATTGATTTGTCAAATCCCAGATTTGCCACAAAGGTCATTAAAATATGTACAACACACGACACCTTCTATCCTTTATACTCTCATTTTGCAAAACTAAAACATATATTGTATAGTTTTAATGGTTTAAGATACTTGGATTTTAAGGATTAGACATTTATTAATTTAACACATTTCTGGCAGGGAACAAGACAAAAATGTCTGATTTATTACTAATGTAGAAATCAGGATGCTAAAACAAGAAAAGAGAGAGATGTTAATGTCTTTTCTTCAAAATATAACATATATATATTTATTTATTTATTTCTGCATCTCACATTTGAATTGTACATTCACACAGTTCTGGGTCCCCCTTTAAAAAGTCCAAGGGGCATTTTCGTGTGCCTCATGACCTTTAACCTTACGAATAGAAGGCATGTAGTTGAGAGGACTGCTTCCATGAGATTTTAAAAGACTCCACTCATAAAGCTTTCTTCCCCGCCATTATGCCCTTCTTCTTGAGCACCTCAGCATGTGTTTGATGAAACCTCACGTGGAAACATTTCAAGTGTTTTCTTGCACTCCTTAAGATTTCTATAAATCTTTAAAACGAGAGTCCGTCATCTTTCATCATCTTACGTGAAGCTAGTGGTGAGGAATGCATAAAAACACAATGTGCGTAAGCTGTCGGTACAAACAGCTGTTAATTTACTGCCACAAAACCACAGAAACACAGTCACGAGGGCAAACATAAGTATGCATCCAAACACTAGAAACAATTTCTCTCTCCGCTACAGTTAAAATATCCGTTTACAGATACAAAGAGGGGAAAGTAAGAAATAATACAATAAGAGCAGAAAAGAGCAGGGAAATTGACTTTTAGCTTCTGGTTGTTTTTTATTTTTTTATATTTCATATCTTTTGGTGTGAAAATACAACAGTGTGTAATCTTTTCCTCTCTAAAGGCAACATCTGTTCCTGTTGTTATGTGTGAAAGTGTTTGTTGATTCCTTCCTCAAACCGTGATAAAGTGTCCCATCACCGCACCGCTGTGTGTCTGAATCAATCATGTCTCCGCTTAACTTCGGAACATGTTTATCTTTTTTCGGGGGGGTTGGAGGGGGGTGAAAATGTGCCTTTAAATCAACTCAGTAAGGTACATTTACAATGTCAGAGTCTGAGGTTTCGGTGCCGACTGTAAATATACCTTTTTGAGGTGGTTCATTTACATAACACAGTAGGCCCCTCACATTATATTCACGCAGACTTTTTAACAGTTTGGTGAGTTTTCGGTGAGGCTCGACTCTGGTCTGACATAATGCGATTCAACCATTCACAGCTCGTATCTGTTTAATCCATTTTAGAATAGTATAGAGTCATGGATTAGCATACACTCAACCTGCTGGTATTGTTGTTTCACGCGCTTTCATGCTCCTCTCCTCACTTTTTAAAGGTTTTTAAAGAGAAGGTGCATTTATAATCTGGCACACTGTAAACTTCTTCTCACTATTTCTCCTCACTTTGTTATCAAGTCTGTAACTTTGTCTTTTTTCACGTACACCAAACACGTCACACGTATTTCTGTCATTTGTGTCCGAATCCATACACACATCTATCTGTCCATGCAGAGGGATTCCTCCTCTGTTGTTCTTCGTGAGGTTTCTTCCACTTTTTTTGTCCATTTTTAAAGGTTTTTTTAGGGAGTTTTACATTATTTGAAGTGAGGGTCTAGGTATAAATGGTGTCATAATGCTGTACAGACTATAAAGCCGCCCGAGTCAAATTTGCGATTTATAATATTGGACAATACAAATAAAATTGACTCGACTTGACCAAAACGATGCATTCAAGTCCTTCATATTTAGCATGTTCATGAGACGCACTGAACAACCCACGACTTCATGTTTTGTGATGAAGCTTCGGAGCCTATAGCAGCTACTTTCTAGTAATTTTCATTTTGATTGCTTTTGTTTTCTACACTTTATTGTTCCTGTCATAATATTAAGATGCAAAAAACACCCAATCATTCACCATTTTTGAAAAAGGAACAAAAAGATATATATTTTTATCGTCAGTCCCCCTCTGTAGCAGCAGTGTTCTTATGACTTAAAAGACTTTAGCGCAAAGCAAATTGTGTATTTGTCTTCCTGTGTTCGAAATACAACCTCATGCGTTTTATTTAAAGGATATGTCTGCTGATTTCCAGCAATGAACTGATCTACTTTCAAGTATAATTTGTTTACCAAAAATCTGTTTAAATTTTATTCCCCTGTGTCGTAAACCGTCATTGTGGTCCAAAAACTATTAAAAACACATCAGTGAGTCACACCACAGCATTTGGTTACATGTCTCTTTGCCCCGACGGTTAAAGTCAGGTTTAATTGTTTAGAAATGGCTCCAAATACTAATAACAGCGATTTGTTTTCAGTCTCCGGAGAGTAGTTCAGTATACGACAGACACCACTGAGCATGTGCAGGATTGTGGTTCAGTTAAAAGTGCTTCGCTAGCTTGTTGTGCTACATATCAACAACTTCTTTGCCTTTCTATTAAAGTTATCTACAATTTACAACACAGCACAAAGTTAAGAGATTATGATATGTAGCACAACAAGCTAGCAAAGCTCTGTAAATGTCTCTTCACCGGCTGTATAAGTCACATTCTCTCCTGAAACTGTAAATGTGATCGCAGTTATTTGTCTTTAGGGCCGTTACTAAAAATACTAACATGCCCAAACCCTTTGTGCTAAAGGAACATGTCACCTAATGCTGCAGTGTGGCTCATTGACGTGTTTTTAGCAGTTTTTAATAGTGTGGCAGAGTGGAATAAACACGCATAATATTTGTAAGTATATCCATTCATTGTTGGTTTGGCTCTGCACATGAAATTTGTTGACAATAAAAATATAAATATACAGAAAATCCACTTCAGATATTCATCCAACTGCTAAATTTGTGTAAAAATAAGTTTGGATTATTATTATTTGAAAAATAGCTCAAAGCTAAAACGGCTGGGTTTTTTTTATAGCTCATAAAATGTTGTTATTGTCTTGTATCAGTTTGGGAAGGTGCTTCTTCCTAATTGCATCAATTAGGATAAATATTATACTAAATATAAAACGGATCAAATGGATTTATTATTCTAGACGTTACTCTAGTTAGTGCTCGGTTTCTGTGATTCAGTAGGTGTGAAATGATCTTCCTTATAAAGTATTCATGTATTATTATAAGAGCGTGTCAGTGCTTTTTCCTCGGTGTGTTTTGATGGATTTCATGAGGTTCTTATAAACCAGTGAGAGGTCATAAAACTGACCACATGAGGAAGTTTAAAGTGCTGTAATCTCATTTGTAAGCTGCTTTATTGAAAAAAGAAACACTTGCGTAGATATTTAGTCAGTCCTTGTAAAAAAAAAACCTCTTTGTACTCACACACAACAGCTCTGTGTAGTCTGCTTAAGCAAAACAGTGAGAATAAGGTGTAAAAGTGATGACAGATTTAACGGTGGAGGAGAAGGAGGAGGAGGAGGCTGATGACTGTGGAATCCATAGCAAAGTGATTTTTGGTGTTCAGATGATGCGTCGCTGCGCTCACATGCAAACACGTGGTGGAACAAAACGATTGGGGGCCGTTGCTGCTGCTTTCTGATTTCTTTTAGTTATTTTTCTGTGTCTGCTGCGTCTGTTTTGACAAAGAGTTTTAGTATAAGTGTGTCTTTGTGACGACAGCCGCTGGAAAAGCGATCACAGCCCAGGGACCCCCTCAAGAACCTCTGGATGTCGCCCGTGGAAACCCTTTGCATGTGGTCTTTACTTGCACAAACACACACATATACACACACACACACACACACACACACGCAGCTCGGTGGTGACAGGCGGGAAAATCATTTCAGGATTTTGGTCCGGGTTTCCCTCTTTGTGTTTCTCTAAGTGTCTGTGACAAGCCAGGAGGGTAATGATCAGTGTGTGTGTGTGTGTGTGCGTGCGTGTGTGTGTGTGTATGTGTGTGTGTGTGTGCGTGCGTGCGTGCGTGCATGTGTGTGTGTGTGAAAGAGAGAGAGAGAATATGTGTGCAGACAGATTAAGCTCCTGCATGGATGGATACTTACGTTTCTGTGAGTAATGTGAAAGACAGAGAGGATATGTGCTCAATGAATCACAAACACCATCTATCAGGGTGAATATTTCCACTCTCACTTTCAGGCAAACACGTTTTAAAAGATTAAACATCGTTCCTAATAAATGATTGGCTTTTAAATATTAAACAGAGGATTGTCCTTAAATAAGTTGGGATTGATTTGCATTTTTTAAAAACTATTTATACACAAACTGACCTAAGTTATCTACACATTTTCAAGGGTATACATACAAGAAACACACACTCCTTCATGTGTCTGAAAAGCACATGTGCTGATAAAGATTTATCACATGTAAGCAAGTAAAGTTTGTTTGTATTGCATCTTTCCAGATCAGACGTCAAAAAGTGCTTCAATATAAGAGATGAAAGACAGATGAAGCAAACAGAAACAATACAATTAATACATAAAATATGGATATAAATAGTTAAAATTAACTGTACTAAAAGGCAAAGTAAAAAAAAGTGGATCTTTGAGCTGCTTTTTAAAGATTTCCACAGTTAAAACAGCTCCAACACTTCTGAAGTTTTGGAGCCATAACTTCAAAGGCCTCATTTAGTTTTGAGTCTGGAGTGATGTCTATGTAAAAGACCGAGTGGATATGGACTCAATGATATTATATTATATGCAATGATATTATATTATATTATATTATAAGGTTTTAGGGTCTTCTTAGAGCCATAAGGAACATTGTACTTTTCATTATATATTAAACGAGCCATTTCAAAAGGAGCTGATTATAGCATTAAGTATAGTGAGTAGATATAACGTTTAACATGTGTCTACATCGTGTGAATCTGTCACTTTTGGTGCGTCCCACCCTCTCCGCCTGCCGCCTGTGTGATTGGTTTGGCTTCCTGACTCTGGAGCCAATAAGCAGAGTTGGAGAGTTGACGTCAGGAAACTGTCCACACCTGAGTGAATTGGGCCTCAACCTATTTGAGAGGCTTCATTTCTAACATCTCCCTTTTCTTTTCCATCAGCCAGTTCGGGTAGGGTTTTGCATCACATGCTGCTCTCATTCACACACACTCCTTAGTGATCAATATTATTAATATTTTATTTCATTTCTTTCTTAGAAACTTTATTCATGGGTGATTCCCTTTTTTGTTGCTGTCTATCAGCCTTTCAGTGACACATTATATACAAAAACACATGTCAAAGTGATTTTTAAAAAAATGTAGTGTACCTCTTTTCATAAAGATGTTAAATGTTATTCACATGCGATGGATTTGTGTGCTTGTTTAAAAAAGAGCGGAGACATAACAAGTAATTATAGAGGTGCAAACGCTAAAACATGCGCCCGAAATAGGTCTTAATGTAGAGCACAACTAAAAGATGATTTCTAATTATCCAAACTGGATTTGCCATAACTATATAATTGAAAATAACACGCACATCCACCGATGTCACCTTAATAATCTCGGTAACCTGCTGCATATTTGAAGGTCAGTGAAGTACATTGACACTGTGCGTTTGTATTTATTGTTAATTGAGCTGAATTGAGAGCAGCAGCAGCAGCAGCAGCCGCCGCAAAAGCTTAAAGCAGAAAATGAGAGAAGCACTCAAGTGGCTATCAGTATCATAAAGGAACAAAAGTGAAGGAGGGGAGTGAGGGAGGAGGGATGAAAGGAGATGATTTGCAGCGTTAATCCAAATTGAATTACATTGATAACATCAGTCTCTCTGGCTTTATTTTATATACAGTATTTTTTTCCCCTTCTTTTTTTCATTTCAAACATTCCTGTTTCTTGCGTTTACAGTCACAAGAGTTCCTCAAGATATTATGAGACACACTTTGTCTTTTTAGCGAGATGTTAGAAATGTAACAGCAGGTCCGGCTGGTTGCTGGTTGCTACAACCTATCTTCAGTAACGCAGAGGAACTAACGAACAAACAGCAATCAGTGCATATTTATTAGACTCTCCTTCCTCCCCTTTTTCTCTTTCTCTCTCCCACTCTCTGTTAATAGTGTAAATTAGCATATAAATGAGAGATAGCATGTGATAGAATCCACTCTGCTTCAATCTGTCCATTGGGACTTATGATTATCTCTTTCTCCTCCTTTTTTCCCCCTTCCTCACTCCTTATTACTCTTTTCTTCATTTTCTATCGGCCTCTCTCTCTCCACTTTCATCACAGCCAGTTTCTTCTTATTTCCTTTTTTTTTTTTTTTTAGGACTCCATTGTTGTGTATTTTTTTTTATTAACTGACACAGGTAAAGTGAGTCATTCGCTCTGTTTGTGATTATTTGTTTACCTGGCTGTGTGTGATCAGGCTGCCTCTGTGTGCGGTTAGTTTAAGCGTACTTAATTGCTCCTGACTAATTAGCAGATGAGTCGAGGCATTTGGGAAATGGAGAGCACGCACACACATACACATACAAATACACACACACACACACACATTCACACATACGGGGACGTAAACACACACACATTTATAGCACCTCTTCGTCCGTGTCCTAAGTGTTCGTCTCTTGTTCCTTCCATCTCTTGGCTTTGTGTCCCCAGACAGTTGAAGCCCAGCGGTACGCAGCAGGAGGTGTTAATGATGTGAGGGCTCTGTGTTCTCTGCTGGGAGCGATCTGTTGTGTGTTAACTGCTGTCTGTCACCATACGAATAAGAAAAACATCTTCATAGTTAATGTGTGGTGTGTGTGTGTGTGTGTGTGCGGAGCTCTGAAACTGATGTCTCGGCGTAAGTGTGTGTTGGTGAGTGTCTTGTTTTCCACTTTTCAGCTGCTCTGCATATTAAAAGTCATGAATCTCCCTCCCACCCTTCCTGCCAAACAACACTCAAGACAACTTTATTTGTCTGTGTGTGTGTGTGTGTGTGACAGTGTGTGTATCCATCCATATTTGGTAGTTATGAGGCCTGTGCTTTGTGTCACTGCTCCATTTTTTATAATTCAGATTTGTTTGTACACACACTGGATATGTTCATGTCGTGTGGGTGTGTTTGAGGTCGTGTTGAGCTCTGCGACAGAGGCAGAGAGAGAAAACTTGTACTGAGTATTTCTATTCTGAGAGACCTTTATTTTCTGCTCCGCTAAGAGATTCAACTGTTTGCTCCTCTACATTCATCTGACAGGTTTATTTAATGGTTATTTAGCATATTAAAAAACTTCAAAATAGGAAAAATCTCATCATACTGTGTCACTCATATAATGTCTTTTGTCCCTTCTTGCATCCTGCATTCTGCTTTTCTTTCTTTCTTTAATTTCTTATTAATTTCTTTGTCTTTCTTCATTCATTTGGATGCATGCTCTTCTGCAACAACACAGTCTGTCGTTATGCACAATGCACACTATTTTTCTCTTCTCTTCCTTTCGTTCTCCGATTGATTTTAAAGCGCCAGTTTAAACCAAATCACAAAAGAATTGATTGCCTCCACTCTAATGCGAAGAATGTAGTTAGACTTTTATTTATATTGTACATCAATTGATTATAGATTATATGTAAACAGCATCTTGTTTTACAGAAATTATCCAGTTCCTCTTTCACTCTGGATAATCCACCGACTTCTTTGCGGACTGCTTTTATTGGAACTACTTTCTACTGAATACGAGGAGCATTGCATTTGTTTTGGCTGAAGGCTGACAGCAGACATCTGAAGGGTAACACACCCAAGTGGCGCCTTAATACACGTCATTGCAGTTTGATGAGCGTCATCTCATCAGGATACTTCACTGTACTATTTCCCAGCATGGACACGTGACGACATTCAGGAAATTGATGATATTATGGCTACTGAACCTTTACTACCTCTTCTGTGTCAGTGTATGTTCTACTTCAGAGAGCGATATCCCGGATGAACGAAACCAAAACTAACATTGTACCACAAGAAGTGACTCAACGAGACATTGGATTATAACATGAGAGATTGCTGTTCGTCACCTGTTTTCAACTACAAGCCAAGACTGTTTCTATAAAAACCGCGATCATCCCATAATGACGAAGATCCCCTAAACTTAACAAACAATGATCTATTCCTAAACATATCCAATTTGTTTTTGTGCCCTAACATAGTGTCATGACATCAAACAATCAGAGATCTCTGCCTACTGAAGTTTGGGGATTTCTGAATGGCACGGTAGTTGCTTGAACGCCCAATAGCAAACCTACGCTGCTTAAGGTTTGTCCTTTGCAGAAATGATGTTCTCCCTTCATTCTCCACTGTAGTGAACTGCACGTCACTGCCCTGATATGAAGGGCCGTCCTAAAAATGTTGGATTGGTTTTGCAATGCAGCTCTCTGATTGTTTCCACCCAGTTTTAACAAAGAAAACTAGGAGATTGTCTTTAGTCTAGATGAGTGAAACGTGTAGAAACTAACCTGTGAGTCTAAAATGAACCTAACCAGACTATAACCACACCATTATGTTAAGGTCTGGTTAGAACTTTGGATCCTTGAACACATTTTAATGCTAGTATTTGTCTTTAAAGTTGCATAATGTGCCTTGATAGCATCTTTCACTAGCTGCTCCTGAACGCACACATCATCCAAACACTGATGACGAAGATCCTCCAGAACCACAGAAAACATTACACAAGCACATTCACACACATAACTGTTTTCACAAGCTGACTCATATTCCTAATGAATAGCTACCTGCGTTAATTTGTAAAGGAATATTGTTCCCATCCTGTTGCAATTTTAACTTAAGTAAAATTAGATTTTATTCCTCCGCACTCTCTCTGTGTGAGTGACTTGGACAGGACGAGACAGCGGGCGTCAACTAAGGAACCCATTGGCTTGATGTGTCTGTCATCAGGACCATCAGTCTCTGCTAATGTTTGGTAGTCTGTGATGCTGACTCGTCATTTCCCCCTGAATAAATACTCAGAGCCGGGCCTGGCTGATGCACATGCACTAGCACAAATAGAGTAGATGTTAGAGTAAACATTTAAATAGTCTTAATTATTGCCCTGTGAAGACATTTTTTCCGACGACCGAAAAACGGAGTAAAGCCAAAGGAAACACGCACACACTTTGGCAGTGATGCTTTGCAGACAGAAAAAAACAAGAAGATGATTTATCATCCGGCAGAACACTGGCACTTCTGTTTCACCGAACGCAGATTTGTATTCACTTCTTTTTTTGGCTTCCATCTTTTTTATTTATTTATTTAGTATTTCTGGTCCAGCTGCTCACTGTTTTGCTTTTTTTTAATGTGTGTTGCCTTTAGCTGCGTGCTGATGGTTAATCTACATGAGCTAAAACAACACACACACATAAGAGGACGCAGAACGGTGATGAGGATGGATGATGCCAGAGTGAGTGAATTAAAGTGAATCACAGTGTGTTAGACTCCTCTGGCGTCCCCCTACACAGGAAGAGCATTTCAAGACACACACATACACATACACACATATACACACACCAAGCCCTTAAGATCTGACACCCTTTCAGATATCCGCATTAGACGCTATAATCTAGTTCCTGGCTATCGTCTTTCAAATCTAATCATGACACACCACTCATATTCAATATCACCAAACCTCCAGCCTTTTAGTTTGGCCTCTCAAACCACCGTGTAAAAGCTTCATCATGGGCCACGCTGATGAAATTACCTTCTATTATCCCCCTTCTCTCTTTCTCTTTTTCTCTCCAACTCTCAATCCCTCCATTCTGTCTTACTTGAAGGAGTGTGCAGATTTAATTTACAGCAGGACTCATGAGCCACTTAGCGCAATCTCTCTCCGTGTGCAAGGATTGATTGATTAGGCCTTATCTTGTTATCTGGGTCTGTGGTCGTTTGATAGGCCTGTTTGTACTCTCACTAGTCTCTCATTCTTTCTATCTGTATCCCTTTCCTTTATGTAATTTCATGCCTCTGTCTAGTCTGTGTGTGTGTGTGTGTGTGTGTGTGTGTGTATGTGTATGTGTGTGATGGCCTGCAGCTTCTCCGTCTACTTTTCCTCCGATGTGGGAATCAGACACTGATAAGGACGGATTGTCTTGCAAGATCAGAATTAGGAAATTACACGGTTTGCCCGTTGCAGATTCACACCCCTCCCTCTCTGTTGGCAGACTGCGAGCTGATATTGTTTCTGAGAATTTGCTCAAATTGCTCGGCCGTAATGGCTGGCTAAATAAATACTCCACTGATGCAGTTTCAGCCATAAGGCTTCAGTATGTTCGCTGTGAGCTTGTTGTTTTTGTCACTTCATTCATAAATGGTACTGCTTTGTGTGGATGACAAGAAAAAGGATTTTTAGAAGCTTTGTTGTTGTTGTTCTTCCACAGAAATCCAATCCATAAAAAGCTCTTATGTTTAATATCATAACAGCCTAACTGGAAATCTGTCTTTTGTTATCTTGACTTCCTTTAATTGACTTCACCTGGATTGAATTATTGAAAATAATTACTAGCCGACAGTATTTAGAGTCCATTCTTTTATCTGGGTGAAGACATCGACCCAATAATGACTCTGGAAGTATGTAACTTCTCTGCATGATACTTGATTTTTGTAATGAATAAGACATATGTGGTTTTTTTTTTTTTTTTTTTTAAAGTTAAAGTTAGTTTTCTGGTTTTCATGTGATTTTGTCTGTCTGCTGTTCGGTGGTGCTGGGCAGGCTGTGTACAGTGAATTTGCCAAAGTGTTTCTGCTGAAACAGCTGCCTGGAAACAGGATTGATGATAACTGTGAGAGCTGCAGAGTTGAGTCATGATTATGAATGGCTCCTATTACAATCATGTTCAATACCAAAATTATGCCATTATGTCAACAGTTATTATGTATCAGGTATATTTGATGTGATGTGCACATATCAATTTATTCATTTGTTTAAATATGATAATTACTCACTAATTTCATTGGATTAAGTGAATTATTATTATTTTTTATTTCAAGTGATGATCAAAGGAAGAAGATGCTGCCGTTTGATATTTACCCCCAAGCTTTCCACTTGAAAGCACGGTGATACAGTTGGCGACTAAAGGGAAGCTTTCAATGATCCACCTGCTTTAGAAATATGTTGCAAAAATATGTTTCTCTATTTTTAAGTGGAAATATTTGGAACACTTGGAAACTCTGTTTAGTGATGAATGGATACTAATGAAGCAGTTAAAACATCTGCACCAAAAATAACTGTAACAGATTTTTTTTTGGCTACTTCAGGGCATCTGAAACAAGTTGTTAAGACACTCACATATCATCACTTTTTAGGTTGATACGTTGAAGTTGTTAGCAAACAGATTTTTTTTTAATACATCCAGCAGTTACAGAGCAACATTATCATCATTCATTTTGTAATTTTTCTGTCCACCTGGTGAAAATAAGTCCAATATTCACTCACTTTTAGCTCTGTTTTTTTGTCTCATCAACTCCTGAGACAAATATCTGGCTTTTTATAAGCTAAATACTCAACTGTGTTGTTGTTTAGTGCTGAGCAGGTAGAGTACAGTGGGGCTTTTAGAGCCTTTTCTCTTAAAACAGATGCCTGCTTTCGCCGAAAAAGTGTAGCAAAACAGTAGAGTTGCAGCATGACAGATACACATTGAGCTGAAACTCACTATAAAGCTCCATAAAGCTGAGGGAGCAACAGAGTCGCTGATGAGTGAGGCCTTTGACATTTCATATAGTTACAATAGAAAATATTGATTATAGCCATTTTAAAGTAAAATAAAAGCTAATATTCACTTTTGTTTTTTTATGGTTTTTAGCTGGATTACAGGATTTTTGTCTCCCCCCTCTGATAGTGAGGGTTAAAGGGGGGGACGCTAGGCTGTGATTTCCCAACAGGCATGCAGCACGGGGGCCGGTAAAAATTGATATATTTTGACGGTCCAACAGCCGAAAAATATTTTTTGATGGTCCACTGGCCCACTGGGATTAATTCCATTGTGCCCAATGGCCAGTACGCCACAGCTGTAACCTGCTGTTGCGGCTGTAAAACGGTGGATAAATAACTTTGAGCGTCACAAGGTCCTGCGAAATGACTCGTTTCACTGCCAGAATTTGATCCATTTGGTCCCATAAGAGCCGCACAATTAACGGCCGGTTAACAGAACTTTGTGTACTGTGAAACACAAAGAGATTTATCCATTGGTGATAGGCTTAATCAGCTTTGTGGGAACTCTTATGATAAGTTTCCCACTGCAGGTTTAAAATTAACATGAAAATGATGGGTTGTCAATACTGATTTGGACATTTAACATCTTTAGAATAATGAAGTAATTGTGCTAACTCAACCTTTACTTTTATGTATTGGCAGTGTAATGTATGTACTGATGTATATGTTCATTGACTTTGGAAGAACAAACTTTTCATGTGTGTTTTGACTTTGCGGGTCGTCCTGATGACCTGAACTTTTCGAGCTCACCTGTTCTCATGCTGCTCTCACTCTTCAAACCTCCTGCCTTCCTCCATCACCTCTTGCTGGCTTGAAATCTAGACTCACCTCTCCTCCCACAGTGCCTCAACTAGACCCTTCCTCACCCCTCCCACCCTCGTCTCCTCCTCCTCAATCAGTCCCGACCACCTGCACTGCTCCTCTTCATCCTGCTCCCTTCCTGAGCTCAACCCACCGCCTCCTCCAGTCTCTTGCATTTTTCCCACCGTCTGCCCCAACCTGACTCGTAAACACTCGCACACACACACAGACACACACACATACGCACACACAGTTGGAGCGGCAGGTTCTCTCTAATGACGTCCTCGGAGTATAATTAGTCTGGCCAATTAACAGCAGTAACGATGCTTGCATTCATTATGTCAAATTACACTGTGCTGACAAAGTGTCAACTCAGCTATGCTCACCTGCTGAGGGTATCTGCGTGAGCGTGTGTGAGTGTGTATATGTGTGTGAGAATGTGTCTATGAGTGTTTTTGCTAGTTTATTAAATCCTACTTCATCATTCCAGAGATGAAAAATGTCCTACCCGTTTATTCGTCGTCGCACGCACACAAACACACACTCACTCACACATATGTACATGCATTCAATTAGCACGCTTGCTGTAGATCTGTTATTCTGGTGCCTGTCGTCGTGGCGATGCTCTTGTGGCCAGGAATAAGGCCTGTGAAACCGGTTGGATCAGTACATTGCATTATTAAATCATGGATATTGATTTTCTGCGTGTGTGTGTGTGTGTATACAGTGTTATTAAATGCTATATATTACCACCAGTCAGATGGGACGGTGGTGGCTGTGATCTGTGTGGCCTGCGATGAGATTTTGCGCAGCCTCATTTGCATAACACTGATGAATGTGAGAGAGGGGCGGGGCCGGGAGAGGCTGGAGGTGGATTCATCTTAATTAGCATCTTGGTCCTCTGGAGGTAAACTACTCTGCTGGGAACACACACACACACACACACACAGGCGCTGGAGAAAAAAGTACTCATATTGTTTACTAAATCAAAGTAGCAGTACTACACTGTAAAAATATTTGGTCATTACAAGGATGAGTAATGAAAAGTGAAGGGGTATCATTAACATTATTTGCTTAATTAAGTGTTCTAGCATTACAGATATGCAGAATGTTCCTTTTTTAATAGTGATTTTTAATTATAAATTATTGGATTATTATTACAGTTGACATCTGGCGTCCTGCCTTTGGCGGTTTAAAACTGGGCGCTTCCATTCAGTCTCAGAGGAGGAGAAAAAGTGTGATTTAGAAAAGGTTGAGAATGACATATCTTTTAGTTTGTACTGTTTATTTAATCATAATTTTACATTGAAGCTTTACCTGAAAATGTATGCTCTGGGTGACATGACAGATTAATGTACTGTAGATTACAGTACATGTTTACTTAACAAGCTTACGATGTATTTGACACATATGTATATGCTATTATGTATATAGGTCTCTTTTCATTTTGTTGTTTTTCTTGGCTCTTCTGGTTATATGAGGAGTGTCTTGTAAAACCATGAAGGCTGGAAAAATTTGGCTGTATGACACTTCTATCCTTATTTTAATATGGCTATCTCTAGATAACGATACAAAAAAAAAAATTAAATATATATTTTTTTAGGTCAAACATTAATCTATAATGATTAAATATATCTGTTAAATAAATGCAGTCCAGCAAAACAGTACAGTATTCCTTGCTGAATTGTGTAGTAGATTGTAGTACAGATGAAGTATTAAGTAGCGTCAAATGGAGTACTTTAAAATTATTTACAGTTACAGTAACTATGGTCCCTACTAATAAGTATTGTCTGTAGTCACAGTCTGATCGAGCTTTTGCTTTTGTGCTATAGCGCTCCTGTCTCATCCAAAAACTACATATTTCTATGCTATGTTTATACAAAGCGGCCTCTCATTTTACAGTCAAACCCTTTGTTGATTCTCGAAAGAAACACTGCAATGGTATAACATCACTCCTCCGCTTCCACCTTTGCTACTTACCGCTATCACAACTGTAAGATGTTTTTTGAAGGTAGTCTACAGGATAGCAATCAATAAACCGATTGCTCATTAAACTAGCAAAACAAATTAAACACATGATGCATTAGGGCATGATTTCTGCTCAGTGCTGAGCTTCTCACAAAGCTCGAAAATGCAGTGAGGAAGTTTTCTCAGAAGGAGGACACTCATACTGTTGAGCGCAGTGAAAAAACATGTCAGCCAATACAACAATATGACTCCTTTATGTATATTTTATTGTGTTTGTGGCAACAATTAAGTTTTACTACCCAGAGACACACTGTAGCTAGCAGGGTAACATTAGTACTGGTTTTAGTCTCTTCAGGGTCATTTTGATACTAATAAAAAGATGAAATATAACACTAACCTTGTCTTTCAGGGGCAGTATTTGTACTCAGTTAATTCCCACCATTGAATATGGATACATACTCATATTAATGCAAATACAACACACATATTAAAACACAGACTTGATCCAAGCAAAGGACAGAGACCTGAGCAGTCCTCTGATAGGCAATTAGCTCGTAAAGTGACATAGACAAGCATGCAGTGCCTCTGACAAACACACAAATACAAGTACACACACATACACACACACACACACACACACACAAGAAGGAGAACTGGCTTGCTCTCTTGATAGGCAATTAACTTACTTCAGACACCTCATCAGCAAGTGAACAAAAATCCCCCTTTAATCGGACACACAAACACAAGAGCACACACACACGTCCTCGCAGCTTTGCATATGCAGCGTTCATTGCAGCATTGATATGCAGCGTGAGCAGGAGAATCTGTTCCCATTGCTAGCGCCTTAGCATAGCTAAATTTCAAATGCACATACACAAACACATTCAGACACACACGAACACACATGCACACACACGAACACACACACACACACACACACACACACACACACACACACACACACACACACACACACACACACACACATACATACACTCATTGCAGGGATCAGGGGGCAGATGATTCGTCAGGAGTCCTGCTGAGTTAAGTAATCACACTCGGGTGTTTAATCACTAACTAGAACCTGATGATGCTCTTTAATTAACACAACACTAATTGAAGAGGGCTGGCGAATCACAGCTCTCGGTCCTGTCTGTTATTTGAATAATTAGAAAGCAAAGGATTGTGGACGTGGAGCCTCCAGCTATAGGTGGACCTCGAAATGTATTAAAGGGGATTCTTTTTGTCTGAAAAAATGTGTTGTAGAGTTTATGTTAGGGATAAAAAAAAAAAACAATGCAGGGAATATTTCAATATTGTGCATGTTCAGGTTATTAACACAAAAACTACAGCAGCAACTTTGGGGCACTAATAGAAAAAAGTACCATGAATGTCTGTACCAAAGTTCGTGGCAATCCATGCAGTAAGGCTCGAGATATTACACTTTGAATCAAATTGTTGGACTGGCTCTCTCGATCACGCTGTACTGCTACAGATTTGTGGCTATGGGCCTTTTTTTTTTTATAGGGGACAAAGTAAAAGAAAACTGGTGTAAGTGATAAAATTACTGATGGCTGAATCCCATTTATCTGCTTCGGTTTCAGGGTCCTGGTGTTGTGCATGCTGGCTCACTGTCAACCAGAGATGTTTTACTGCGACACTTGAATCAAACACAGCCATCGTTAATGTTAGTAACACCTGTGCGGTTCTTCCAAAATGTCTGCTGTTAAAAAGGTCTTACAGCTTGGTGTCTTGCCTCAACATTTTCTCTTTTGATTCTGCTTTTAAGACACCATCACCTGGACTGCATATATTGCATACAGATACAGGTTGATCCTCTATGAACAGTGCTGCTGGGTCTAATTTGTCTCAAGGTAATTGCCTGAAATGGATTAATTAAGCCTGATAGCTTAAGTTAATTAGAGATATCCTGGTATCTGGATGCAGGGAAAATGCTCGTCTTTGCAGCTATAACCCCAGAAAAAAAATGGCTGCTGGGTTCACTTACCAAATCCAAATTCAACCCATTTCTCAACTGCATCAACTGCCGAAAGCCAACTGACAAGCAGAGAGCTTTCTCAAATCCTTTGTTCAACACAGATCTTCATGTCTCATAGACGGAATATAGGAACGCAATAGCCAAAATTCATAATGTGCCGTGAATGTATAAACATTTGCAAACGTTTGTGTGAGGAGCTGATAGGATTCTGACATGTGTGAGCCTGTTGTAAACAACAGAGCAAGTGTTCGCTAACTTAGTCGAATCCTTCCTGCGTAAGCACAAAGGCTGAGTGTATCCTGCGAGGAGTTGACGGGATTTCGATTCGACTGGCTTGATGAGATGAGTGTGTTTCTGGTAAAGTGGGGCGAGAAGTTTGGTGAAGTTTCATATGGCAGGGGGGGGGGGGAGCAGGACACAACATGGCAACACGGAGCGGGGGATTAGTGTTTCGTTAATGAGGATAACCGTAAAAACTGGTGAAAGGCACCTAAGCTGAGCACCACCGTCATCAAACCGATTTAGTTCCTTGCTCCTATTTAGAAGGATTACCAGACAATAGTATTGTAATTACAATTGTTTTAGCAATGAGACTGTTGAAGCTATTCTTGTCTGTTGTTATTTTACACTGCGTGGCAAATACAGCAGCTATGCTAATTATGACAATGCTTAAGGTATGCTATCAGTATTTATGAGACACTTTATTGTGTTTAATTTGTGATGCTAACCTTGTTAGCAAGTTTTAGCTACGATAGTGTCTCGCTGCAGAGCAGTAGGGATACAGAATATTATTCTGCTTTAGCAGCAGGAAGATTAACTGGAGACATTTCTTCTTTCCCCCTCCTCTGTTTATTTCCCCCCAGAAATCTGCCGCTGCTGCTGTCTGTTTATAGGTTCCACATGGGAAAAGGACAAAGGTTTAAACAGAGGGGGGATTTCAAAAGATAATTAAGGAGGAACGAACAGGCAAACTATTGAAGGAGGCATGGAGGAAGGATTGGGAGCAGAGAGGATAACAGAGGAGCGGAAGCTACCTTTGTTGTGTCTCAAACAAGTGGATCAACTCCTGCCTCTCAAATGCCATGAATATGTATTATATCAGGTTATTCATCCAGCGCCCTTGTTCCTCTTCAAATTATGTCCCACCAGAAGAACACTGAGGTAAGACAAAAGAAAATTGGGCAAATAAAAATGTAACAAAAACAAAAAAACGACAGAGCTGTTCTTTTTATGTCCACACAGGTTCTTTTGTGGCATTAGAGGAATCTTCAGAGATGACTCGCTTTTATCCACTCGAATAAAGCCACCATTTGAAGAAACAGCTCTAATTAACATCTATTTGAATAATCAGATTATTCTACATTCTTAAAATGTGCTGGTGAAAAAGCAGGAATATATAGCATGAACACGTCTTTTGTCAGAATGCACTAATGCACCAAAGGTAGCATGAGAAATACTTAATTCAGAACCTCTTTTCTACAGAACGATGTAGCAAACTAATTAAGGGGTTTATTGCTGATACACATGCAGATATTCTCTCCTGTATGTATTCTTGTTTATATTATATTTTTTATTGTTCTAAAAAAAGACTAGATTGGTGCTTTGATGTCTAGTTTTTAGCCATGCTCGCAGTGTGGCTTGATAGGGATGGTGGTTGGTTTGCTCAGTCAGTCCACCACTTTTGGTCCAGATTGAAATATCTCAACTATTAGATGAGCTACTACTAACTGAAGAACAAATATCCATGGTGATCCCCTGACTTTTCATCAATAATCAAAACCACGAGGTTGACTTGTGGTTTTGAGTAAAATATCTCCCCCACTATTGGAAGCATTGCCATGAAATTTTGCGCAAATGTACACGCCCCCCTCAGGAAGAAACAAGAAGAAACAAACCTTTAACTTTTTTTTTCCTGGACTCTGGTTTTATAAACATAAACCCTTAATGTTTTAAAAATTCATAACTGACCTTGTTTGAAGTTCGAGATGTCTTGTCCTCTCTTATATATTGGGTTTATGGAGAAAATGATCTCTTCAGGTTGCGGGGGATTTTTCCACTGCAATGCCATTAGTGGCCACTGGGAAATCTGGTGGCTGACAGAGCTGGACCGCTACCATCTGTAGGGTGTTTCTAGTCAGATAAGTCAGCACAGTTTCTGTTGTGGTGGGTGTTGGCCGTGGATGCAGGCAAGGCACTCAGGATTTTCATGGAAAAACTTGCCCAAGTCCTTCAGATAGAAATCCGGCCACAGGACTGTGACAGACAACTGAGACAGTCGGTGGAGGTCTGGAAGTTACGTTACAACCCGTTCACACAATGGCAACAAAAAATGACTAATACATCTTAATTAGCTTCCTAGTTCTTCCATATAACACATGTACTACAATAGTTTCATGTATATTTTGAATGGTAAATGAAAACTATCCCAGGACACTAGAGTGGCCTTGAAATTTGGTAACAGTGCCACTACAACCCTGAATTTATTTTCAGTGGTTTCATTCTAGTGCATACTCTACATATTTAGGATGATAATTTGCACATGAAAGTGGAATTTAATAAAGAACACTTTGTGCTGATTATAAGTGACACACACACACACACACACACACACACACACACACACACACACACACACACCCAACACCGGTATGAATGGAGCATTTCTTTTCTTAGAAAGGACTGGCATTCCCAAGTCAAACAATGAACATGAGACACATAGACACACACGTACTGCACAGGCACAAACACAATAATATAGGTAGCGCTCACCTGCAGGGAACAGAGGAACAAGGGGCTAATTAGTGATGATGAGAAGTTAATTTAGTCAGACACCTCAGGTAATAGTCTCCCTCCCTCCTGTCTTCATCTCCTTCTTTCTCACCTTCCCGGAATCGCTCCCCACTCTGCATATTGCTTTTTACTCTCCAGCCCAACAATTCTCATGTTTAGACAAGGTGTCAAATGTTCTGTTTTGTGCTTTTTTATACCTTTAGTGTGTCACTATCCCTCTGTATTTCTCTCTATCAAACACACATATTTAAGCAGACATGTTCAGATATGTGTTTGTGTGTATTCTTCAGAGATCTGGGGCTGCAAAGCAGGTGAGATTGTCAAGTTGACTAAGTGGGAAATTACATTATCTTCTGCTTTGACATTGCTGAATCGTATTGTGTGGAGAGGGAGAGAGCGAGAGGGAGTTAGAGATGGGGGGAGAGAGCAGGCGAGATGGATCCTGAGCTAAATGTTTGCTAGCAGGTGAGCCTGTTGTTGACAGATGGTGTTTGTGAGAGAAGCTCACTCCCTACAGAGTCTCACCCCAGGAAAACGCTCATACTAACACAGACAGGCCTACTGTACACACACACACACACAGTACTTGTACATAAAGCTGTGACACACCGTCACAAGCTCTGAATGGATTATAACCTGTTCAGTTTGTGAGAGAGAGATGCAAATAGTGAAGAGAGGGATGGATAACCAAGTGGGTATATTTACTAATGCCATCACATTACTGTCCTCTGTGTTGGAAAGGAAGTAAGGAGGAAAGTAACGTTTTATTAATGGTTAAAATATCATAAATTAACACTTTAGAGATCAGTATTAAACCATTTAAGTATGCTTTTGTGTGTGCTTGATGGCTTCCTTGCATATGTCCAGTGTCTGAATGCATAGGCCTCCCAAAAAAACAACAGATATGACAATGAAATCTACAATGCGTTACTTTTTCTGCCATGATCTCAACATTGAAGGGCCACACGCAGTCACCATTTTTTTCTATGTAAGTGTCTTGACAGTGGTGTTTCACATCATTTTCACACGTCGACACATGATAATGCACACCGACTCAGCAGGATACGCCACTGTCCTCTTTCCCAACATCGACTTGTTTCGCTGCTCTGGAAAAGCAGTAATTAATAGAAGCAGCATTGATCTGTAA
Source organism: Scomber scombrus (assembly GCF_963691925.1). NCBI lineage: Eukaryota > Metazoa > Chordata > Actinopteri > Scombriformes > Scombridae > Scomber > Scomber scombrus. Next base: position 28,782,462 of record NC_084971.1, read on the forward strand.
CTCCTGGCTCCTGTAATCTTGACTACCTGTTCTGTCTATATGACACGTTTGGTGTGTTAAATGACATTACGTTCTGCAATGTGTCCGCTGGATACAATAACAGACATGTTTTGGCCACTTGATGGCAGCAAAAACAAACTGTAAATGTAAAACTGATGCACTATCAACTTTAAAGCTGATATCTTCTGCAGCACAATCGTCTCTCTCTCCTTAGCTTGCTGTTGCTTCTTACTTGTTGCTAGTATTATTCCTTGTGTTATTTGCGTTGTCCACTCATGTGTTTTATATAGACTTTGTGCTCAAACGTGTATGGATGTATTTGAAAAGTTAATATTTTGAGATGAGAACAAAAGAGAGAAAAATTCAGATATTGTTATTACAGAGCTGCGTAAAGTCTGCTGAGGGATAACTACCGGTAGCTAGCCAATCAGAACAGAGTGGGCTCATCTGGAGGGGGGCCTTAAAGAGACAGGAGCTAAAACGGCCTGTTACAGACAGAGGCTGAACTGAGGGGCTGCATAAAGAGCTAGAATAAGATAATATAAGGATAAAATAAGGAGTTGTTAAAACTGTTAATCATGCAAATATATTCCAGTTGAGGAGCGAAAGCCCAAAGAAGAATATTTAAAAAAAATTCCAGTAGAGCCCCAGATTAAAAACATAGACCTGGTAAATGTGCATGTCAAAAAAGGAACCTGTCATTAATAAAGGGACATGAGTCATTTTCTAATAAGTTTCAAAACACATGAAACCTCCTTTAGAGTATCAATTATTACAAAGTGGCACCAAAAGAAAGAAGAAAAGAAAAAAACAAACACAATAGAAAATAAAGTTACATTAACATCTAAACCTGAAAATCTTCAACTTGTGACACCATTTTCCTCCACGGCCGGCCGATCACACATAGACAGCAGCCATTTTGTGCCTCTGAGATCAGATTAGTAGTCTGATGGCACTGCTTCCTATCAGCAGGTCTGCTGGAGCGTGGCAACTGTGGAGGAGTCACTATTAAAGCTAATGGCAGCCTAAACAGCCTTTAAGTCGGGCCTGTTGTGTGTAATGAGACTTTAAGTGTGATGACAAGAGGAGCGAGAGGAAGGAAGCACGCAGCTACACTGATGAATAGACGTTAAACAACCACTTGATCGCTTCTTTAGAGCTATATGTACTGTAAGTGATGAATAAAGAAACCAAAACAAATACGAGAGCTGAACTGCTAAGAAATAACACAAACTCATGTCTGAGTGGAGTCAAATTACAGAGCATGAGACGAGGCAGACAGTCAAAGTGTTAGAAAGAGAAGAGAGATACAGCGAGAGGAGGGGGAGCGAGTGAGAGCTCCTGTAATTAGTCAGTTAATTACATCTGGATGGTGATCTGCTCGGGGGGATGGATGTTGTTTGAGCTGTGCGTGTGTGTGAGTGTGTATGAGTGTGTGTGTCTATCCTTGGCGGCTGTGTACACTCCAGAAAGCGTTTACTGAAATGGGAGCTAATTCTCGCTGTCTGAGGCCATTACGGTATTAATTTAATTTGGGTTAGCTGTCGCTAGCTCATTAACACATCTAATTAATTCATTGACATCAGAATTAAGTTGTTTCACTGAAACTGACACCTCTCTCTCTTCTAAGAGAGAGTGGGAGGAGAGGAGCGACAGATTGAATGAGAAGCGGAGATAGGAGGGGAGATGAAGAGGGGGAGAGGGATGATGGATGAATCATATCTACAAGAAAAATGCTATTAATACATTATGTTGGCTGGTGAGTAGTGTTTGTCTGTTAGGTTGGAAATAAGCAAGAAGAAGGAAGGGCAATAGGAGCACAGAGGTGCAGGTAAAGGAAAGAGAAACAACACGAAAAGTTCATTATCTGATGTTTTAGTGCAGTCATTTGAGAAGTGAAGCCTAATTGAAAAGATCATAATTACCCAGTAGTGACTAATCAAGAATAAACACATTACAAAGGCCATGACTGTCAGGTTAACATTTTGATACATCTTTTATTTTCAGGAGTTTCTCTTTACTTGATCATGTAGGAGCTACTTTGAGCCTACTTCCATCCTCCGCTCACACCTGCAGACTCAAAGTGACAAGCTGTCGTTCGTCTCTCATGAGCCTGAAGCTTCCAGTCAAGTGTTAAACATGCTGTTGACGCACCCAGTTCAGACTGGATTTCAAAGTTATATCACATTAATGTCAGAAGTCAGAGTCAGGTATTGATGTTCTTAATTAAGTCCTAATAGCTCTTAAAGTTCATCATCAATATTTGGGAAGCTGTTGTTTGTTACAATCGACCCTTTGTTCCATTTTTGTGTGAAATAGCTCAAGTAGAAGCAGATATTTTCGAATGGACTCAAAATGACTAGGATTATGTGCATGAAGTCGAACCTTTTCTAAACGTTCCCAATTTACACTGCTGGGTGATCTCTGAGTTGTGACGGGTGGAGCAGGATGTTTTTTTGAGGTTAAATTCGCAATGAATAGTATCCTGTCGCAGCTGTGTGGATGGTGCTTGTATTTATTATATATAATATGGCTGAAGTTCTACTGTATAGAAGTTATTGTTAACAAGGACATGTTAAAGTCTTTAATAATGTACAATAATTATAGCATCTGCTGTGAGGAGATATTTTACAGGATTATAACTGTTTTACTTTATTATCCTTCATTGCCAGATTATATTTTATACTAGCCTCTACTTATGGCTTTGTCACCTTTGGCAAAATAATGAATGAAAAATCTTGATCTTAATCTTCAGGCTCACGTCTGTTGTTTACTATGTAAAGTCTCACAAAATGACAGCCTCTTGATGCAAATTAACTTTAAAAAAATCAGCAGTTTTATCACATTCACTCTCTGGATTGGCACATCTCAGCTGTTGTGCCCTGACTGCTACTTTTCTGTCTGTATTGTGCATCTGATGTGAGCTACAGACGTCATTAAATGAGGCGATGCATTTTGTTTGGTGAACTAACCTGGCATTTATTCACAAGCAGAGTGGTCGAGGGAGAAAAAGTGAGAAGAAGGATGTAAAGAGACAAGAGGTACTCGAAATCTTTACACAGGCCAAAAGGCAAAACCCTTTTTCTACCGACCCCACATACTCACATCCAGACAGGACACCAGAAACCTAAATTATTTTACACCACTCATCCGCTGACTGTGGGGCTTGTAGACATCTCCAAAAAACGCTTTTGTCATGTACACGTTATCTCCAGAACTGAGCTCTAGATAAACCACGCGTCGTGATAAGCAATCAAATGATGATGATAATGTTTGTCCGCACAGTACGACTGTTCTTATATAAGACTCGCTAAGAATATCCACCAGTTAATTAGAGTTCGGAGGAGGGATTACTTCATGCATGTCGTGGGCGTGTAGTTAGAGGTGGGACACCTTTGGAAGTGGCACACAGTGTGAGCCTGGCTAGAGGTAGGGATTATTTGGATGTAACACACAGTAGGTTTCTTGTTAGAGGGGGGCGTTATCACAGTCTGTCTCTGTGGTAAATTTGATTAAGGCTGGCGGGAGGAGGTGGTCCAACCGTGAACAGGTGCCCCTCACAGCTGAGTCGGGTTCAACCCTTGGTCTCTCTCTCCCTCTCTCTGATATTGTACTTCCTGCTCTTTGTTCTCCCTCCGTCTATCCGTGTAATCTCTCTCTATTTTCACCGCTGTCTCCCCTCGCCACCGGTGCCCCTCTGCTTCATCTGTCTCTGTTTGTCTTGTAATCAGTCGCGGGAATGGAGGCCTCGTAGCATTAGGGACCTTCACCTCGAACCGCTTCTCCATCCTCCGCTTCGTCGTCTCCGCCGTGTGACTTTCACCGACCTTCACAAAGCTCCCCTCCCCCCTCCACTGTATCCCCACTTCCTATGTTTACACCGCCGCACCCCTCTGCACTACCCACCTGTTTGGATCAATCCATTCACACTCAGACTGCTGGATTAAACACTATCCAGAAACTGTTTTTATTTGGCGTAAGATGTGATATGTGCTGCCGTTTATTTGTAATCATCATTACATTTTCACACAACTACAGTCTTATTTTTTTAGTTTTGGACATAACTTCTGTCAAAGTAAGTGCTGATATCTGGAAATATGGTGTATGACATTGCTGAAATGAAGGTAATCAGGGCGAAAAACACCAGACCTGTGAGATGCATGTATGCTGGAACGATTTTTTCTCACCATTTAAACAGTTTTGGTTTTGTGCTCGTTGATGGTGGTCTTCCCCTCTGAAAAAAAAATCAGTGAACCAATCAGAGCTTTGATGTTAGGATTAAAAATGTGGGGCCATCATCTTCTGTACCATTGACATCAACAGTATGATGCATGTGTCGCTTTATAAGTTTATATAAAGGTGGTAGTTTTTTAGGATTACCATTGTTTATTTAATATTTTAATGTTTTTTGCTGGTCGAGGGTCACAGCTCAGATAACAGAAGGAAAAGATAGATGTGAATGCTGCATGAGTGTTTAAACAGCAACAATCACCATCAACTACAAAGATTCACAAACTTCTGATCACAAAGTGCTGTAATGGATGCAGAATTGTGTCTTAGACAGTAAACCTGAGGAGCATGCTTAAATTTTTCAGAAAGACAAATGAAAGAAACACTGAATGAGAATTTACACTGATTTACAGAAACTAGTGGAGCAGAGGTGCATTGCTAGCTTGTTGTAAATTGACTAATAACTTAAATCTTCAACTCCTCCTTTAAAAAAAATATATTTTGGGCTTTTTTTTGCCTTTATTTAGACCAGCGATGTCCAAACTATTCCATGAAGGGCCATGTGGCTGCAGGTATTCACTCCAACCAAGCAGGAGCACACCAGGCTTGACTCACTTAATCAATTGATCTCAGTCTTCAGACAGTTGATTGGTCGAATTGTGTGCTCTTAACTGGTTGGAACAAAAATCTGCAGGGACACGGCCCTTTATGGAATAGTTTGGACATGCTAGACAGTACTTGGCATAGAGGCTGACAGGAAACACAGAATGAGAGGGGAATGACCTGCAGCATAGGTCCCTGGCCTCTAACCACCAGGGTACTCTAGACATCTTAAATCTTTCAACTCTTAAGTTGGGTTCAGGTCCATTCAAAGTGCTGTGTTAGCTTGTTGTGCTTCATATAACAACTTTGTGAGTTTGTACTACGTCGTACATCATAAATAACTTCAGTAGTAAGTCAAGAGGTTGTGATATGTAAATAGCTGTTATTTCTCTTTGGGGCTGTTTCTCCGCTAATTACAATGACTGTAATATTCAGGGTGAAAAAACGTGTTACCTAATGTGTAAAACAGTGTGACTCATCAAAGTGTTTTTGATAGTTTTTGGGCAACAACAGAGGTCAGGATTTGGATACATGTACAATACTTGTCAGTAGGATCAATTTCACTCCATGTATCAGATTTGTAGTCAAGGAGATACATACTTAAAAACCAGCAGCCATATCCTTTAAAACATGACTGCACACATTTCTTGCTGTGTCAGATGTCTTTTCTGCAATATCACTGTATGTATCCAGATCTCTTAAATTCTCTTTCCTCACCAAAGATGGGAAAATAAGATTAAAGTTTTAAATAAACTAGAAACTATTCTTTTAAAAAAAAGTCTGAGCTTGTCTCCTTAACACTGCATGAGACAGCTATTCCCAGAGGAGAGAGAAAACCCGGTAGAGAGAGAGAGAGAGAGAGTGATCGACAGAGAGAGAAACCTCACCTCTTTAGTACTGTGGAGCTACATCACCAGCTGCAGCAATTAACCCCTTGTTCCTCTGGGGAGCCATTAGGAGGTAGAATAGCCTTTAAAATTGCATATGGCCGCAATTAGGGCAGAGAAAGTGATGAAATGATTTGGCTTCGATTTTTCTCTATAGATTTTTCTTTAGGAAATGGTCCTTTTTATGGCACCATAAATTGGAATTAAAAGACTAAAGTGCTTCAACCTCTTCTCTCCTCTCTTCCACTGATCTTTCTCTCCTCTTTTCCTTCCTTTTCCCTCATTTTGTTTCCTCTCCTCTTTATCTTAGCCCTTCTTTCCTCTCATCTTTCCTACTTCCTTAAGAGGTTTTCTCCTCTTTATGTGTATTCCTCTTTTTCTTCTCTGTCTCTCTTCCTTTGCTCTCTCCCTGTTCTTCCTCTGTTCCTTTACTATCTTCTCCTCTCCTCCTTCCTTTTCTCTCATTTCCTCTTGTCTCCCTTTCCCTCTTCCCTTGTTTGCCTCATTTCCTTTGCTCTCTCTCCTCCCCTTCATTTTCCTCCTCCTAACCCTAACCCTTTGCTTCCTTCTCTCCTCTGTCGGTGTTTCATCTCCTATCCCCTCCTCTACTGCTTTTTCTCCTTTTTCACTCCTCTTCTTTCCTCCCTTCACTCCTTCTATCTTTCCTTATGTCGTCTCCTTTCTATTTCTCCTCTCCTTCCCCCTCCCCTTTTTCCTTCCTCTTCTTTCCTCCTTCTATTCTTTATTTCATCTCCCTTCTGTTCCTCTCCTCTCCTCCATTCCCTTTCTTTCTCTCCTTTTTCCTCTTTTCCTCCCCTCTCCTTCTCCTGCAATAACAGAAGGAGATGGCTTAAGCATCTGTGTCATCAGCGCAGATTAATGTTCTAATAATATTCACAGATGTCATTTCAAAATTCTCCATTTGTTTATTTTTGCTCTCTGCCTCCCCGGAGCTCGCCCGCTCTCTGTCGTTTTTTTTTTTTTTTTGCCTCCTTCTCTTTCTCTGTCAATGAATCACAGGACTAATCACAGACTCATCACGGACTTCAAAGCAGCCACTTAAGAACGCCTGTCTCATTCGAGCATCACACACACACAGACACACGTTTATGTCACTTTTGGGGACGCTACAGATTAACAGTCATTTCCTGGAGACTTACTCTAACCCCAGCCACAATTTCCCTAACCCTAAAAATGACCCTTACCCTAGCAATTGTCCCAAAAATCAGCTTTTTTCCTAATTAGGGACACATGTTTTGTCTCAAATTGTACAAAACGTCCCCAATTAACTGGTGTTTAATCTGAAATGTGTCCCCATAAGTAGGGTAAATCAGACATACACACACAAATGCACATACATGTACACGCAGCAACAGTGTTTTTGAGTCATTCTTAATCTGTATAATGAGAGGAACTAAATGAGTGAAGGGCTGAGTGAAAAAGGGGGCAGGACAGAAGAGACCTGATAGCGGAGAACGGGGAGGGAAGACAGCAAAGTGCTTTCCTGACACGTTTATTCATTTGCTCATTATTTTGCTGCTGTAGTTGTTTGTTTACTCATTAAGGATAATCCAATTAAAGCACTTAAGAGCAGCTTAAGAAGAAGCGTACACACAAACACATCTCAGAGCCGGTCCGGTCTTGGAGAGAGGACAGGTTGTGGTGGGGTCTGTAAAGCCTGCAGTTTCCACCCCTCCCTGCTACTACAAACAGGGCTTGAGGAAACCGTGCCAGGGGCTTGGGGCGCTGCAACCATAACATGCCTCCATGGCGGCTCAGTGTTGGCTCCAGAGCTGGTCAGTCGCCTGCCTGCCTGCGTCCCCCCGCAGCGCTTTCCTGTCGTGTGTTGGCTGACTGGTCCCCCAGTGCACATATGCCCACTTACACTGTGTTCCTCTCTAATTAGCTGCTCTTGTCTACACAGGCGCACAGGCTTTGTTAAAACATTGCTATGCCTTTCCTGGCATGTTCTCGTCATGTAAAAATGAATCCTCCTCACATGATCAGACGCTACGGTGGGGGCATTAATCTTGGCCTTGTGCGCTGCAGACTAGACTAATAAAGAGGATGCTCACGGCTTTCTTTTTTTTCTTTTTTCTTACACCAAACAAGCAATAATAATCTGGAGGGCAGGGAGTGCAGGTTACCTTGGTAACCTGAGGCTGGAGAAATGCCTCTTACCTCATTTCTGTTTGTTTTCGATGAGTCATTTATTTAATCTACAAGATTCCTTGTTGGTTTACAGCCAACGCAACACTGCTTTTCCTCTAGTCAGATTTCATTACTCTCTAACTAACTCTACTGTTATCTTTTTTCCTTTGCTAATTCTCTTCCTGTGATAGAGGAAGAGAGAGAGGGGGAGAGGCAGGATGAGAGTGACTCTACTTTAGAGTTTGATCATTAATTATTAGTCTCTGGTTCCTCTGAGGAGAGAAGCTGATGACAGCTAATTAAGGATGAAGTGATGTAGCTATATGCTCTCCCACTCTCGCACCCCCCCCCCCCCCCCCCTAGTCTCTTCCCCTCCCTGCCCACCTGCCAAATCATATGCTGTAGCTATAGACAGTAAATATCCAGGATAAATGTGGGGACAACGGCATCACCCGTTTTGTTTACCACATGCTTCACTGATCTGTCAGCAGTATGGTGCTCATCCTAAACATGGAGGGTTTTTTTTTTTTGGGAGGGGGGGTCAAACCACTGAAAAATGAGAGTATTTTACAGGATAAGGCTGCCGTTGTTCTGTTTTTTTCATCTAATCAACAAATCCCCCCAAAAAGGTTAAAAGTAATGATGCTCTAGTCTGTCTCTTAATACTTTACAGCTTCCTTGTACAGTCTGTGGCACTCGTGTGTCCAGTAGGGTCTTTCTAAAGCTTTAAAAATGACACGAATATAGTTTCTCTAAAAAAAAAAGTTACTTCCTAAAAGCAGCTGACTACTGCAAACATTACTCAGCTAAATCATGCTTTTGGTAGGGACTATATTCTGCTGTGGATGAACACATATTTGGTGAACTAGTGAGTATTTACAGCAGCAGGACGGTGTATCTGGGACTGACTCGGGATCAATTCAATGTTAGTTTTGTAAACATTTAGAAAAATACAGAATATCCCCACCGAGCATTATGTTTTAGAGGTATTCTGTGGAGTTTTTCACCACTTGTGGTATTAACGAGGAATATACCAGCCTGCGCACAAGGATTGTACATGATTTCTGTCAACTGCAGTCATCCAGATGTGTAATGCATGCAAACTACACTCTTCTACTGATAAGGGCATGAGGTGGTTAAAGTGCTGAGAAACACAGCAAAACATCAGCGAAAGGGAAGCTTGTTAGCCAATGTCCAGGGTTAAGACAAAGGGCGCTTTTACTGTTTTAGCTCCAACACAGAACAAACTCCTACTCAGTTTAAAAAAAAAAAAAAAGCCATTTAAAACCCACATATATACAGTAGACTGGCATTTTTATACCTACTTTATAATTTTTACTCGTGGTTTTATGCTGTTCTTTAACATTTTGTTGTATTTCTCTATGTTTGACCCCTCCCTGAAATTCCCTTATATAATCTACGGTGTTATATTTGGGATAAGCACCTTGTAAATCTTGTCTACTGGTGTACTGAAGTGCAGTATATTGAATGGTGTTCCTAATGTTTTGTCCACTCCATTAACATACATGAGGGGAGCAAAATAGTAGGAATACTTCTCAATATGATGCACTCCAGTACACCACCACCCACTATGACCTCAATAATAAACATAAAGTAGAATTATCACCTTTCTGACAATTTTGACAAAAATGAAAATATATAACCTTTGTAAAAGTAGAGTTTATGGCAGAGCTGTTGCATCAGACTGCTTTGGATTACTTAGATGTTTCTAACATACCAATTTGTATGACACAAATGTCAGTATGCATATAATTTAATTGATTTTTTAAGTGTGTTGTTGTTGGACACAGTTGTTCCACATTGCAGCATACAAAGGAGAATTAAACCAATATTAGTGCTGAGATGACAGCAGGAAGATCTCAGACAACAAAAAAAGTACTTAAACAAATATGGCCCCCATTTTGTTAAGTCTGATGATCAATCGCAGTATGTCTCATCACTTCTGTTGGTTTGTGCTACATCATCCTCCATATTTGTATCTGTTGTGTCGATCCACAGAGAAGTAACTGGCGGATAGATCATCACGTCCCTCCTGCTTCTCTTCCTCTGCCCTCTACCCAGCGATGATGATGTCTTTATGACACGTCCCTGCAGGAGGAGGGAAGGGAAAGAAGGAGCCAAGGAGAGGCTTGGTGGAAAGAGAGAGAGAGTGAGGTGGAACGAGGTGTTATTTTTAAATGTTCGTGGATGGAAAATTGTGGCGCACTGACCGCAGTTGGACCACGGCTACGGCAAGCCCAGCTGGACAAACAGAAGCGAAAATGAAAAATAGATCCTAATTTGCTGAATAAGAAAAAGAAACCGTATTCAAATGAAACTGGAATCACTTTAGAGAAACGAGATTCATACAAAAGATAAATGATGAGACAGGCCATTACTTTGTTGTAGTGGTAATATATATTTTCAATTTTTTTTCTCCCCCCCCAAATTCCCTCCTCATCAAACCTCCCCTCTCCTGTTCTGCCAAACCTTTCTCTTGAATTTGTGGTGACTCCAGCAATAGTAACACCAGTGGAGGAAATCATTTGAGCCTCCAGGCGAGTCATTACAGAAGCGGAGTGTGAGATTGCAGTGACAAAACTCTGTCTCTGGCCTCACGACCGACCAGAGACCAGCACGCTTCTCCACACTCATTACTTTATACCTCCTCTCCTCTCCTCTCCTGTCTCCTCTCCTCACTCTTTCCTCATTTATGTTGCTCACCGCTACTCTTTCCTTTTCTTCTCACTCCTGCTTCATAATGTTTCTCCGTTTCCACTCTTACATTTTTGCAATTTTAATCACAGTGTTTTTTTATTAAATCACCTATCTCTTCTCAGTGCTTTCAAAAATCACATCAATTGTTCATAGTTTGCATGGAAAAGTATCCAAAAAAATCAGACTAGGTTTCAATAGAACAATACTAACATGTACATGCAAAAATATGTAAGATCAGAGTTGAAATGACTTTGAGACTATCATTTAGGATGTTAATGGACAAGAGATTTAAAGGCACAATCTATAAGCCTAAATTTAAAAAAATCAAATACAAACTTCAAATTCTTAAATCTTAAATTGATTAATGGATCTTTAAATACACAAACGTAAAATTAATAATTAATATTAATGTTTTGTCTATGCAGGAGAAAACAAGCTGATTTTTCACACATTTTCACATGAGTAAACCTGAAAGATAAGTACAATAATTATTATTAAAATAATAAAATATTAACATAAAAATGACTGACTGTTCCTTTAAGAGGACGTTGAATTGATTTTTATGATTTATGTGCAGTTTATACTCTGAAACATTTTGATATGTCGTTTTCAGGACTTGTCCACTTGTATTTGCAGGCTGTTTTTGCCCTCACTGGCCAGGAGGTGTCAGCTCTGTGTTGGGTAGTGGTCCGCAGCTATACACTCACACATACACACACACACACACACACACAAATGCACGCACACACACAGAGCTGGGTGCTACGGCCCACTGATGTCCAGCTGCTCCTGTCAACACTCCGCTACAGCGTGTAATTCACCCTCACACACAACGGCAGCTGAGACCTGAGAGGAACCCCACCCCACCTACCCAACACGTACACACACACACACTCACACACACACATAGACGAAGGAGGCTGAAGGGATGGGAGGAAATAAAGTGGTAGAAAACAGGGAAACTGTAAGAAAAACAGAAAGTGGACAGACAGAGAGGAAGTATGAGAGCTGGATATGGAGAGGGAGAGTTGTGGGTGACAGACGCACAGAGAGCCAGACAGACAAAGAGGGGGAGGTTGAGGGGATATGGGGGGGCGGGGGGGTGTGGTGGGGTACTGTTTAAGTGGCCTAATCAAGGGACCTCCCCTTCAAAGGGAGAGCTGGTGTGTGTGTGTGTGTGTGTGTGTGTGTGTGTGTGTGTGTGTGTTTGGGCATTGATGGGGGGAGGCTGGGTGGGTTGCGCATGGACAGACTGAGTCCAAGTTCCCCTGCAATTATCAACTTACCCATCCTCCCCCTCCTCTTCCTCCTCCTCCTCTTCCCCCCTTCATCCCCTGAGAGACCCAAGCTGCTGTACCCATCAACAACTCATTCAGGCCTTAACAAAGCAGCACCACGCCTACCCACACACACACACACACACACACCAACACACACATTTTACAACTGCGTAGCCCAGTCGATGCTGACTTTGTAGATCATTCCTACATGAGAATCAAAATAAAGAGCTCATTCTTTTGTTTTTTGGAGTGTCTTGTCGTTGGTTGGCACTTTTTATACAAAAAAATTCAAATGTTTGAGTGCATTTACTGGCAAAGTGGCTGCTTTTATTTTCGCTTAAATAAATGTGAATAAAAAAGCAAAATGTAGAAAATGTTGCAAGAGCGTTAATTGGTTTAGTCGGCTTAAAACGTTGACAGAAAATTGATTCTTTCAACATGATGCCAACATGTAAAATTTGGCCCGAGCATTTCTGGATAAAAGTGCATGTTTTCCAATACTTACATGCTGTGTTTTTTCATCTTATTTCATTTCAATACATTTTTTTTTTATTTTTTCAGTCATTTTTTGTAGTTCTATGGCATGTTAATCATTATAAAACTAATTCTGAAATAGAGAAAAACGTGTTCATGCGATTCTTTCTTTCTTTTTTTTGTTCTCATTTCGGCTGCAAATGTCACGTCAGAGCTCTGTTAAGGGAGCAAGCTGTTTTAATAGACCCTCACCACCTCTAACAAAGCTTTTTATGTGGTAACCCATGCAGGATCTTTTGCCCCTTTACAGTGAGAATCTGGTGGTCTGAAGCGTGAGTTGCTTGTGTGTGTGTGTGTGTGTGTGTGTGTGTGTTGGTGTGTAATATACATGGTTGGCGTGTGCCGCACTGAACATGCCCTGAGGCCATCATCTCACCTCTGGCACTCTTAATGTGCAGCGCTCTCTGTGTGGGTGTGTGTGGACAATATATGCATTTATGTCTGCTGCTGTGTGTGTGTGTGTTTGTTCTCTAAGCCTTCAGTAATAAGGTTGGCCATGGTGCATCAGAGATAAGGCATTAGGCTGTTGACCTCTGACCTCAGCCTCTGTTTAATACGGAAAACCGCTCACTAACACCCGGGAGAGGCCATATTTAACTGCTTAATGAAATCAGCACGTGTTTGTGTGTGTGTGTGTATGTATTTAAGTGTGTGAGTGTGTATGTGTGTGCAGCTACACAATGGTAATTGAGCCAGCTATAGAGCAGCTGTATTTAAAGTGTTGTCTTGCGTCCTGAATTAGCTTTAATAACTGAGGTGTTTGAAGATGATTAAATCAAATGTTTTGAACAATTGAAAAAAATATCAGCTGCCACATTTTTGCTGCCCCTTGACAGCATTTGTGCCACTCGACACACTGCAGCATTTCTTGTTGTTTCACATCTCACCCCTTTCAGACATGAAACATAATATTTGTTGGGTAATTTGGGTTTTAAATGGGTTCAAATGTTTATGGCTCTCTTTTTTTTGGCTTTCATAGATAGAAAAAGATCCATGTTGGTTAAACAAGCATCACAGGAACGTTACAGATAGAGTGGTAATATTCAGCTAGGTGACAAAGGTTATGAAGTGTTTGTTCACTGAAACATGCTGCAAACCTGACAGCCCAGAGTAGTTCTCACTCAGTCTTGTTTTTTTGTTACTTTTAGAAGAGATGTATTCATTTTAGAGTCAAACCTATCATAGGCGTCCTTCAGCATGGCAGCCTCGGCTCTACGTGCAGGTTCTCTGGGTTCTTGGTTGCTTTTCCCTCCAGATACTGATGTATAAGCTCTTATCAATGCCAGGCATCTATACTGATTGAAGTAAAACAGCAGCTTCTGAGTAAAACTTTATAATGAAGACCTGTGCAATCTCTCACAATCCAATACACTTTGTCCCCCTCGTGTATGTTAATTGAGTGGACAAAATATTAGGAACACTTTTCAATCTAAAACACCACAACATACGCCACAGCCTTTCACTACGACCTCAATATTAAACTCAAAGTAGAATAATCACCTTTCTGACAATGTCAACAAAAGCTGAAAATGGGTAAGCTTCGTTAAAGTAGAATTTATGGCAGAGCTGTTGTATTGGATTGCATAACAAGGTGTTCCTAATAAAGTGATCGGTGAGTGTACATTTTAGTGTTTTATTTTCAGGAATAATGTGGCGGTAATTTCATTAAACTACTTGCATCGAGGTTCAAGGGAAGTTGACCTCTGTGGTGTTAATATGTTTTTTTGTGTTTTAATGCAGCTTGCTACGTTGCTTGCTCTAACTTACTCTAATTGTTAAATATTAGCAACAGAAATGTGAATATGGACATTTCACATTGGTTTAGTTATAAAAAAAAACATTGAAGAAATGGTGATAAATCCAGCAGTGAAGCAGCTCCACACAGCATTTACCAGTTGATACCTGAATTTTGTACAATAATGTCATTCAAATGATAGAAATATGACTTTTAAGTCTAAAAACACGTAAGACCCACTGTCAAAATAGTTTTGTATCACCGCCTGTTGGTTTGCGATGCATAGTGAGATATTTGGTTAAGTGCCAGTCTCTCTTCTTATACGTTTCCTGTCTTTCTCCTCTGTGGATTTTAAAATAAAATTATATTTCTATGTAGGTGCTGCTTCGATGTGACCTCCAAAATCAAGGTGAAGCACTTAAAGTATCACTTTCTGTGTCTGTTGTGATTGGTTTATATGAAAAAGCATCATGTGAATTCAGCTTTACTGTAAATTTGAGCAGATTTCGAGATTGTGTGCTAAAACTTAACTCTCTAAACTCAACACTTAAAGATTTTTAGATACAAAGTTGGTCCAAAAGTTGCTTCTTTTTTTGCCATATCTGCTTTGTTTTGTTTTTATCCTTATTTTTAAACATCCAATGTAGCTTTTTCTCTTCCAATAATGACTTGTCATCTGCAGTGTTTCATTTTTGTGTCTTTCTTGTGTGTGTCAGGTAGTTTACCGGGTTTGTCCGGGACACTGAAGACATTCTCTGTCCTCTCCTCCACTCCATTAGGCTGTAAGTGGAGGCGGAAGTGTATCAGATGTGTGTGTGTGTGTGTGTTTCTTGTGCGTGGGGTGTCACTTCGGCTGTATTGGGGTCAGGTTGGGAAATATAGAAGCTTCCAGGCACTCAGCACGTAATTGAAAATCTATTTCGCTCAAAGTGAGGAGAGGGAACGAAGGAGTGGAGAACAAATGAAAGAGGGAAAAAAGACGGAGGGGTGGAAGTGGAGGAGGAGGGGAACAGAAGACCAAAAGATAATGGTGAAGGGGGGGAAGGAGGAGGAGTGAGTATAGGGAGGGAGGTTGGAAACAGAATGAAGGAAGGGAATGAGGCGATATTATTTTAAAAGGTGAAGTGTGAGGCAGTGGAGGAGGAGGCGGTGGAGGTGAAGGAAGGACAAAACCAGCCGTGGAGGGTGAAGAGGCTTCTCTGCCGTCCTAAGTGGATAAAAAGTGAAGAAGACGGCTGAGAACAGTTCATTTTTCTGTCCTGGTAAAAGACTTCCTCCCTGTATTATCCAGTCCCTACCGACCTGTCACGGTGTGTCTCTGTGTGTGTCTTTCTCGTGCTGTGATCTCTTCTTCTAATACAGACTCCCATTTCCAAAGATATAGTGGTATTTGAAATGCATCTACTCTACATCTACATCTCTACATGCGTTATAGATCCTAGTAATACAATATATAGCTCCATAAAGGTGAAAGATAGTCCAATACATTGCAATTTATAATGTGAGTTTTATGTTTTTGTATGTTAAAGTGAATGTTTTCATACTAATTAATAAGAATTGAACTTATAGAGGCGTTGTGTGTTGTGTGTGTGTGTATACACTATGTAGTAGCATGGGAGCTGGTTGAGCCGCTCAACTGTGGAAGTCGTGTAGAAAAGCTGTTAATGGCCATAAAAGAGTATCACTTGAGTGTTACTAATATCTTGATAAAAAGTAACTTGAGTGTAGTTTTAACCCACGAATAATAAACATGAATGTTAGCTTGTGGCCCTTTGCTGTTAGCTAGTAGTTAGTAGCTAGTAGTACTGAAATGTGTCCTATTAGCTAAGTAAAAACAGTTGCTACATGTTTTGTGCTTTTCGCTAACAATGTATTGTTCAGTATTGTCGTTATATGCAGTATAACGTTAATAAGTGAAGAAAAGGAAAAAAGATACACACTTGTATGTCGGTTAAAACGCTGAGATGGCAACATGCTGTTAGCTTACAGACATGCACTTAAAAAGCATATTGCACTTCGCTGTATTGAATCTGCAGTAAAGTTAACAGTGTCATTTACTCAAAACAGTTGCAGTGTTTTTACTGCTTTATGCCCAAGGGGTCATTTTATGGCTGTAGAGCTTCTTGTTTCATTGAGTGAAGGTTTAATTTTGTTGTATTACCTCTAAAGCTTTTTTTTTTTGGTGCAAATGACTTTTAAAAAAAGCTCTGTGTTTTATGACTATCAGAGCAGCTGTGAAATCGTCACTATTTTGACACCTACAGCGATAAATTCTTGCTAAAAGCCACTTGTGATTGTGAAAAGTTGTTCAAGAAGAAGAAAACTATCCTAAAAAATGCATTTGGGACTTTTATCAAGCGAATTTAAAGAAAAATTAAGCCGATCTCTCTAAGACTTCTCTTTTCAGGAATTACATTCTCTCTCGAACACAAGCTTTAAGCTTTGGTGAATAATGTATAATTACACTGGAGTTTCTGGTGCTCAAATAAATGTGTATTTCTCTTTTAATTAATTGGACAGCAACAAGCTAGCCATTGATTTCTACACATGAACACAAACAAACTTGCACGTTGTTAATGCAACACTTCACCTCATTAAAACCACTGAAGCTGCTGGAGGAGGAAGGGACAGACACTTGAGACAAAATAGGGATTTAAAAAAAGGTTTAGTGCCATTAAGAGCTCAAAAATGAGGTTATGTTAACACATATGGACTCAAAATAGCAGGCTCCTTCTTATTGTGCGTGTTCAGTGTTGAACCTGTAAACTTACTCAGCTCGGGTTGGACAGATCTTTTCTCCTGTTACCATCATACTGGTGCACAAATAATTAGCTTCCCAAGTGATGTGTTTCCACGCAACATTTACAAGTCCCTTGTTAAAGTTGTATCAGATTCAATGGGGATGCAATGTACCACAATGATAGGAACATCTTGGAAGTTTTTTTTTTTACATTGATGAGTTGAAGCTAAGCTGCTAACAGCTTTATGTCTGCTTCCAAAGAAAATCAAACCAATAACAACTGGTTATTTATTGTTGTAGGTCAGCCCATGGCTGGATTACTCTACCATTGGGCCCAGGGCAAAGGTTTGTTGTTGGACCCTTACTCACCAACATGGTCGCACTCTAGAGCTGAAGATGATTGCAGAGACAACTAATTTACAAATATCATTTTCTAAGCAACCCCCCCCCCCCCCCCCCCCCAAAAAAAAAAAAAATGCTCTCTTATCCTCTTCTCAAATGTAAATATTTGTAGTTTTTCATGATGTTAAACTAAACATCTTTGGGTTTTTGACTGTTGGTCAGACAAAGCAAGTCACCTGAATATGTTAACCTGAGCTTCATAATGATCTGTATTTTCCACTATTCTCTGACATTTTATACACTGACTAACCAATCAATTATTAAAAAACGGTGTGAAGGTTCCCTTAACAATGAAAGACACCCTGCTGTTTGATTCAAGGAGTTCCTGCACTGTGACAAAAACTAAACCAATACTGAAAGTCTCTGTTATTTTCTTTATAAAGAAGAGGGCAACATTTCAAGGGAATTATGACAAGAAGTTAAAAGAGAAAGAGAGCAGCGGGAAGAGGAAGATGCTTTGATTAAATGACAGAAAAAAACTACCTTTAAAAAAAGTGCAACACATAAAGACAAGTATGTGATCCAGACTACAGATATAACAGTACTGACTTTATGTACAACATCATCACCAAACTAGCTCCAAAAATAGTCAGACACTGGGGTGCTGAGTATATTCAGCTTGGACACATTACATGAATGTGCATGCTTTGCAGCTGATTTGTATCCTGTTTCATTATTGATTTCTGTGTCAATGGTTGTAGTGTTGGTCAGGTTCATTGAGGATTGGATAGATGGATGCTTATGTTAAACATCTGCACTGCAGATTTCTAATGTGAGGCATGAATTCCAGCTATGCACAGTAGGCTGAGGGATGGTTCATTTAAATTGGTAATCAGTGGGTGAAACATGACGCTATGAGAAGATTTTTGACTGGTGCTTTACCTTCTTTAATGGTAAAAGTGTCATCAGCCAGTCGCATTTTTACCGCATTTCCTCAATTAAAAGCCAGGTCTTCGATAATGGTTGGAGGTCTGGTCAATACAAGCTGATAAAGACCGACCCCCCCAAAAAACAAGTGTGGATAAACTCCTGGTGCCTGTTATATTTGTACATGCCAGTTAAACATGAAGAGTAGTGACCTGGATGTAACTCCAGTTCTCTGAGTGCATGCGTAGCTCTCCAGACAACCACAGAGAGGGGCGGGGGGTACAGAGGAGATGCGATATTGGCGGATAACGGTGCATATTTTAATAATAATGACAGCAGTGACACTACATGAACATGGGTAACCAGGGTAACTTGGCAAACCCTAGCAAGCATACATCCATGAGCATGCTACCTGCACGCTACAGCTAAGTGGTGCGCTGCCAAAACGTTTTGGATGGAACTCAAGCACTAAATTATTGTGCTGCATTTCAGAATAAGTGGATTATTGGTAGTACAGTAACACAATTTAACAAAGCAAACAGAAACAGATCAGAAGATAAGGAGAGGTTGTACTAAAATATGAGCAAATGTACTTATCATACACAGGGAATTAGAAATAAAAGCCTCTTTAATATAAGCCTGATTCCAATAAAGGCCCGGTGCCCTCTGCAGTTGAGGTAAATAAAGGCCTGGGCCACTATTAGATTAATTATGGTATTAACAGATTTAGCCAATTAGGGATGATTATATGGCAGATCACAATTCTCCAAAGTCAAAAGGTGACAATGTTGACATTTCTCCTCCCTAATGTGCGGTAGACAGAAATAGCACACAAAATGAATCTTTACTCGTCCGTCCACATGTCCACACGTCTGTCTGTATGTGTGAGAAATAGTGAGAAGAGAGAATGAATGTGTGTTTCTGTGTGTGTGTGTGTGTGTGTGTGTGTGCCTGAGGCCTCTTCATCTCATCAGTAGAAATCTATTCTGCTCAGACTCATCCAATAAGGTGGGTAATGATACTCCACTCTAATATTGGGACCGTCCAAATTGAACACATTTAAACTTTAATGTAAGTCAAGTCCTGGGGAGAAAGTAATCTGCCCCACTTAGTGTGTGTGTTGGTGTGTGTGTATTTCAAATTTGTGTGTGAACCCGTGTGTCTCTGTTTTTGTGTAATGTGCAGCACTTTGAGGTTTTTTTTCCCCTCTGTTGCTTCACTAATGAATTTAAATATGCTGAATTACTTTAAAAAGAAGAAGGTGAAAGGTGAGACGAGAAGGTGTGTGAAGTGCTGCGCTGAAGTTGTTTAAGCAGTTGAAGCAACAGTCTTTCTGTGTTTGGAGGCTCCAGCAGAGACGAGTACTGCGATGAGAAAAACACATTGCACACCTTTCAACCTCGCTCCCTTATCCTCCATGGAGAGAAAGTTCACACTACAAACTAGTTGTTTTTTTTATTTTATTTGAGGATATATAGGCCTAAAAGTGTGGAAGTCAGATTTTTCTATTTGAAAAATAAAAAATATTCTTATCTTTGACCTGAAATGTCAGTGTATGATCTCAGCCTTATCAATAACTGCAGTGGATCTCTAACAAATATGCTGAAGTACTTGAAAGAAGAAGGTGAAAGGTAATACATTTACTGTGAAATTACCAGTACACATACTGAAGAATGTCTTGCCCAAAACATCTGTGTGGTGGCAATTAAACACTCAATTTGGGGTGCTGTCCTAGTCTTTCTCTTTGATTATTAACACATTTACAGTACCAGCCAAAAGTTTGGATGCACTTTGACTTTAGACCGTACTGTACCTCTTATTATAATAATTGCATTTTCATGTAAAATATGAAAAACAACTCGAACAAAATGTTACTTTAGTCATGATTTGTCTTTAGTGCTGAATGCAGATGTTAGTCTGTTACCACGCCTAACAAAGATGATGAACGGGATTAACATTATAGAGTATAGTAAAAATCACTTTCATTTTTCCTATAGACAACATCACAATACTCACAGTTGGAGTATTTCTACAGCTTGGATCAGCATGACTGTGAGCTTGTTTAGCTGTACTGTAACATAAGGTAAACTGTGAAGAAGAAGAAAACACAACTGTCACTCAACTGTTTTACCTCTATTTAGTTTGGAATATGTGTCTGTTGTAACATTAATTATCAACATTAGAAAACCCATATTTGATGTGGTCTAATAGATACACATCAGCTAATAAATAATCAATTCACTTTAAAGCATTCTGGGTCACTTCTGAGTGCTGTTTCTGGAACCAGTGGCTCCTCACTTTACACAAATCTATACCTGGTAAATATCAGCATGTTAACATGTTAATGTTAGTATTTAGCTCAAAGTACTGCTCTGCCTACATACAGCCTCTGTGCTTACCATAATTCTTGCATGTGTTGAGGCAAATTGATGTAATTGATGACTTCGACATGTTCAGACTCTCACCAAGCGTGGTGTTGTGTTGTGTGCACGTGCACGAACGTCTGTCCGCAGACTCAAACGTGTGTGTGCACGTCTGCAATGCGTGAGAATCCTCTTCCTCCTCCATTTCCTTTTCCTCCCAGGATGTCAGGGTGACATCAAAGGAGAAGCAGTGACCTTTGACCCTGTGACCTCAGTTTAGCACCTTTATGAGCATGCAGGGTGAGAATCCATTAGCTACAGCAACATCATCAACAACAACAACATCAGAGCCAAAACATCATCCAGGAGACCAAAATTAATATTGTAAATTTGATAATGACAATTCAAGACAGATAATTTAATGCAGCACATATTATTAATATTGTATTACAGTTGGAGAATTAAGCAAATACAAATGATATTATAGTTAAAATATTTGCATACTGGATATGTCATAGACAAAGATGATTACATAGCTTTAATAACTCCTTTTATTTCATTATTAATATTTTAATGATACAATTATTCTCTACCTCAAACCCTGACAAAATTAGATCCAGATCCTTGTTTTCATAACTAATAAAAATGA
Organism: Scomber scombrus; assembly: GCF_963691925.1. Taxonomy (NCBI): domain Eukaryota; kingdom Metazoa; phylum Chordata; class Actinopteri; order Scombriformes; family Scombridae; genus Scomber; species Scomber scombrus. The sequence goes on from NC_084971.1 coordinate 28,803,621, forward strand.
TAGGGCAAACTGAATGGCTCTTAAAATGCTGAGTGCTGAGTGTGTGGATGTGTGCGGGTGCATTTGTGCTTGTAAATGGGGCTAACCTGCATTTAAAGCAGCCCTCGGCGTTGATCCCTGTTTTTGTCTTTTTCACAATGAGTAACTTATCTAAACCATCCCCTCTTCAACGCTCAACTTCAGCCGCCTATTTATCCATTTTGGTTTGCGTGCAGCCCGTCGTTAGTATTCTGGTACACACCTCAACAAAGCCATTATCATAAAAACACACACATTCACATGCAGATGGATGGCTCTTAGCCTCTTAGCTCTGCAGCTAATGGTGCTAGCCACTTAATTAAGGTCACTTATGGACAAACTCTGTTAGCATGGGCACTAATAAGTACTGCCCAGACAATGGGACTGTGTGTGTGCATGTGTGTGAGTGAGTGTATGGTAATGATATTGCTGTAAAGCCTGACCTGCAGTCTCCATTACCTCAAGCTTATTGAGTGGTTTGTTTTGCAGAGTGGCTCTTAGAGGTGGGTATCATTGAAATTTCACTAGATGGACAACTGGACACTTTAGAAAATGCATCACAATACATTTTGGGCTGAAGTGTGTGTGTGGCCTAGTTGAGGGGCACCCAGAGACAGAAAAAAAGAGATAAAGTGTCTGCAGTTTTCTCACCAAAACCCATGTGGAAACTGAATATCCGGCACGTTGTTAATTTATAGCCCTCTGCTTTCCTCCTCTTCTCCCTCAGTCCTCTGCTTCTGTCCTCCCTTCCGGAGCCTCTCTCAAGTTGCCTCATCTAAAAACAATTAGTTCCCCCAAGCAGACGGACCAACCAGTCAGGTTAAAGAGTGTGTGTTCAGTCTGTATGTGTGCGGATACGTGTGTGTGTGTGTGTGTGTGTGTGTGTGTTGTTGTCCTGCTGGGGAGCGTAACATTGCCCTCTAACATCACCACACAGGACGCTTCCGAAGACTCGGTGACCTTTCACCTTGAGCGGTGAGGATGAGAGACGAGGGGAAGCAGAGGAGAGAGGGGGGATGCAATAGGAAGACCCTGCTGCCCTGCCATGCCAAAATGAAAGCACTTCTGGGGGCAGTTAGTACAGTAGGTGTTTAAAGTCCTCAAGTGGCATCCAGCGCTGGCTGTTGTACAGGTAGTGTTTGAGTAAATGATTGACATATAGATTATCTTGAAGAGAGCGGTTAATTAAACTAGCTGTAGATTAAACTATCACTAAACACAGTGTGTGTCCTGTTGTGAAATGTTATTTCATGTTGTACCATCTCGTATTTCATTGTAACTTTTCCACACATATCGTACTGTTGTCTTAAATCCTATCGTATCCTGTCATAATCTCCTATTTTACCTTTTTAAAAAGATCTTTATTGAAATTTAAAACAATTACATATACAGTACATAAAATGTCCCTAGTGTCACAAAGTGTAAATATACTAACATCACGTGACATAAGGAAACATTGTATTGTATGCATCTTTCCTGAATGTTAACATATTGTAATACAACATAATGTAATTTAACATAACATAATGAAACATAACTCAAACATAATATCACATTCCTTACATATACATGTTGTACTGTATCGTTTTTCATCATAACGTTTCCAAACATAACAAACTGTTGTGTTAAATCCTGTCGTATCCCTTCATACACTCTCTAATCTAACATAAAGTGTCATGATGTCCTATCTTACCTTATTAAAAAGATCTTTATTGACATTCAGAACAATTAGATATAAAGTACATAAAGTGTAAATAGTGTCAAAAAGTGTAAATATCCTTAAGAATCTTTTCCTGATGTAACATGGAGTAATGTAACATGACGCAAATGCTAGCACATCTTTTGCTAACGTTACGTGATGTAACGAAACATTTTATGTATCTTTCCCAGTTGAATAATGTAAAACACATCACGTAATTTAACGTAATGTAATAGAATATTCCACAAACATAATTTAAAGTAACTTGAAATATTATGTCTTATCCCATCACATCCAATCGTTCATTCCCAACATAATGAAAATGTCATATCCTATTGTACCAAATGGGTTTTTAAGAGGCTTTTTTTGTTGCTTTATTTTCAATATTTTCAACAAAGATTGGATGTTAAAGATGTGGCTTCATTCACTATCTGTCAAACACATCTTATCATGCAACAACACATTAGTTCATTACTTGTTCTGCTGTTGTTGCTGTTTTTTTTTTCATTTTCTTTTTTGTAATCATGTTCATATGGCAGAAACTTTAATTAATAACAAAAAAGTAAAATTATAATATTAAACTACAGATAACCATGGTAACAATACTTCTGCTTCAATGCTGCTTTACTTTATACATCTATAACAATTTAAACAACACCTACCTTATTTACATTTGTCTATATATACAAACTAATACTTTTATTATAGCCTGAATATGGTACTGCACAGTGTGATGTTGCTCCTATCATATCTTATATTATTGCATCATGTCATATTGTATTGTATTTTATAACATTGCATTTGTTTCTTGTATTGTATCATGCTATTTTATAATTAATCAAATTATATGTAACATAACTTTAATATTCATTCATATTTTACTGTATCTTGCCCCCTTCATCATACAGGATCATATTTATTGTATTGTTCCTCGTTGTACTATAATCACATCTAATCTAGCAACATTGCATAACATTTAATGCTGTATCTTTTTTTTTTGTTGAGGAAACCCAAATTCATTCATCTGTTCAGCACCCATTTACTGAGAGACAGTGATGTATTGCTCCCCAGGTGGAAACAATTGATTATGTCCTCACAGGGACACTAAAGAACAGCTGTTTCTGTCTTTTTTCCCCCTCCATTCACTTCCGCTTACACAAACCTACCAATCCGCCGTTCACCTTCCCTACTAACCATTGTCTCTATTTCTCACTTTCTTTCTTTCTCCTCCTTCCTGTCTTTTTCTCCCCCAGCTACATGCTCTACTTGTTCCTCACCCAACATCCATGTTTTTTCTTCTTTTTTCACTACTTTTTAATTAAGTCCGCATTGGTATTTGTGTGTATATCTGCATTTGTGTGTGTGTGTGTGTGTGTGTACATCTGCTGTAGGAGCAGTGTATGTGATGTCACCATCAGGAACCCAAAGTTCAGAGGTCAGATAAATAGTTGTCAGGAGGGCCTCATCCCAGGAGAGGAGAGAGAGAGCAGGGGTGTTATTATGTGAGAAACATGAAACTAGATGTGAAATTAGTGTCTTAGCAAAAGAGTACAAGACTCTCTCTTCCTGTTCTTCCTCTCTCAAAGGTTGCTTAAAGCAGAGCGATATTCATATACGAGACTGCTAGAGAACGCAAAGATATGAATACTCTTCTATAGTTATAGCTTCAGCTAAAAATAGTTTAATTAGGAAAGAATTCAGAGAATAAAGAAGTGTACGATAAATGAAAAATGGTGCTTTAATGGTATATTTCTCTACGCATACTGAGATTGCTTTCATATATTTAAGTACAATGCTGGAAATTAGACTTTACCGAGCCCTCGAAAACACATTTATAGGTTTAGTTCATATTACCGATAAGCTTCAATCATGGATTTCGGTGCTTTTCGATATAATTTATTCTCCTGAATGTCCATGATTTTGCATTAACAAGGGTTCTGCTGCAGATGAAATAAAGTGGCCTCGCCTCGCACACAAACTACATCAGACTGAGGCAACAATCCCATTTCCAAAAGCCATGTGAAATAGATGCGTCAACACAAAACGAAGGGAGAGAGGGAGAAAGAGAAGGAGAGAGGGATGGCGGGTGGTAGTGGTGCTGGTGGGGGAGGTTGGAGGAGATCCTGAGAGGAGGATTGAAGGAAAAGGGGGAGATGGGTGTAAGGATAAAAGATGGATTAAGGTTGTGTTTCAGATTGGCAGGAGCGGTTGTATGTGCGGCATGTGTGTATTTAATGTGTATGTGTTTGGTGCGAGCAGTAAGCTGAGAGATGTGCGACTTTATTTGTTACAATGTTTTTCCAGCAGCCTGCCATTCCCCCATGTCTCAGAAGGAAAAAGCCTTCTTACCGTACATACTTATCTGTGTGTGTGTGTGTGTGTGTGTGTGTGTGTGTGTGTGTGTGTGTGTGTGTGTGTGTGTGTGTGTGTACAAACCCCCTTACATGTGATAATGACAGCTGTAATGCCGGTCTGATATCTACTCAGCTCTGGGACCTCAGTTGCATGTTTGTGTCTGTTTGTGTGTTTGTGTGCGTGTACCTGGAACGTGCACTTGGGATAGACACGCTTTAAAAGCTCTTTGTGTGAACACAGGAACGTATCAGAGAGGGATAATCTGTAACGTGTGTGTGTGTGTGTGTGTGTGTGTGTGTGTGTGTGTGTGTGTGTACGCAGAGGGAACACGGTGCGATGAATGGTCCATGACAGGTGTTGGGGATGAGATCTCCAATTATCACACTTTAATACCTTTTTTCCTGTTCACACATAAACACACACCTCACTGTGGAGTGGAACGGCGATTCAGGAGAGAGGGAAAATATAGCGAGGAGGAAGAGTCCAAAAAGGGAAGAAACATTTTAGGGAGCTTTTATATTAGTTATATTAACATTTAAAGCGATGGTCCGGCGTAATTTTGACCTAGCGTCATATGCACCATTATGTCTATGTAATCACCGCCTCAGCCCTTTTTTTCTCATTTGGTCACAAATTAGTGGAGTTAGAGCCATCAGCCGAATTGCTTAGTACAGGCGCTAATGGACCCAAAAGTGTATCTCGTAAATTACTCCACTAATAATGCCTGGTTTGTTATCAAACTTCTACAGTAGTACAAATAGGGTGTACTTGTAAATCGATGCATTGGAAAGTTTGTAAGTACACCAGGAGTTTATTAAAATAAACACTTACCTGATGGCTTTTACTCTGCTGCTACTGCTAAAGCTGTAAACATTGTCGAAATCTTGCGCAATCACTAAAATCCTGTGTGGTCGCGCGAGATCCCGCACAGCCGAAGTTCCCTCTGTCTCTGTAACAGGCCGTCTTGGCTCCTGTCTCTTTAACACTCAGTACTGATATGCCAGTTTTGGTTCCAGAGGCTACATAAACAAACTTTTTCTCAAAATATAATCGTCTCAAATACATAGGTACATGTTTGAGCCCCAATATGATCCGAAATAAAGAGCAAATAACGCGAACAACCTTAGCAACAAAGACTATGCACACACAAATAAGCTAATGAGGGAACGCCTTGGTAGCTGAGTGGTTACTGCACATGCCATTATGCACCATGTCCCTGGTTTGACTCCTGCAAGGGACCTTTGTTCCATGTTGTTACCCTTGCTACCCACTTCCTGTTGGCTTCTATGCCAGCTACTATCATATAAATGCAAAAAATCCCAAAACACAGTATTAAAGAATAAAGTGAGATGAAGTCGTGGTGTTGCAAACAAATAGTTCAGAATAGGTTGAAGGCCTGGCTTGGAACATTTTACATACGTTCACTTCAGTTTTTGAACTTTGACCATGTTTAACAGAGACAAACAACATCATAATAGTATAAGTTGTTCCCTCTGGTTGTCTTTTTGGTTGAGAAAAATAAAAGTCATGGCCACCATCTTCAAAACTAAAGTGCTACTTTGTTTGTAGTATCAACATGATACGAATACAAGAGTACAGATAATAATAGAGAGAGGGTGTTTCTGTGTTTCTTCCCTGGAGTTTTGGTGCTTTCTCAGCTCGCTGGTTTCTATGGATCATGGCTCCTTGAACGTCTGCTGCTGTGATCCTGCTTGACACCCACGCCTACTATTATAATAATTAGTCTTATTTCTATTATTACGATAGCTGTTACTTTTGTTGTTGTTGTGCATCTCTGTGTCTCTCTCCCCCTCCCTCCCTCCTCCCTCTCTCTCTCTCTCTCTCAACCCAACCAGTCAAGGCAGATGGTCGCCCACCTAGAGCCCAGTTCTGTTTGAGGTTTCTTCCTTTTAAAAGGGAGTTTTTCCTTGTTGCTGTTGCTGTTCATTAAACAGTAACATTGATTTTTGATATTTTTTGCAGTGTAGACCTGTTGTGTCATGAGATAACTTTTGTTGTGATTTGGTGCTATATAAATACAATTGACTTGACTTGTGGGCTTTGGTTTTTGCAAATTAAAGCAAATTTACATAAAAGCTGATCTCTTCACACTTTCATTTAAACATTTGCACAGATGGACACATGAACACACGCAGACACACACACACACATATGTATGTACACATGCAGACACAACACACAGGCACAGTGTCCTCATCATCAAAGTTCAGTCTTCCTCCGTGCTCTCCTGTCATCCTCCTCCATTGGAAAAACCTCCCTGTCATGAAGCAGTGGAGCCGCCTTTCACTTTCTCACTCTTCCCCCCTTTGATCGCCCTGTATCTGCCGCATCAGCAAGGTGCCAGGAAGCACAATGACATCATCTAACGGAGACAGTGCAGGAAGACTGACACTATCCTCTGCCTGTCAATCATCATCGCCGCCCGCCAGATAAGCTGTGTTCGTCTGTAGCTGCGACTGATTGACGGACAGGTGTGTGTGCCCCATCCAACACATGCCAACACACACATGCACGCGTTGGAATGCTCTTCGGGTTATTGTGAAGTTGATTTTTAAGCATTTTCATGAATCATAACCCCAAATTCACAGCTGGAATTTGTAACTTTCAACACATCCAGCAAAGGTGATGTAACTTTGAACATTTTGTGAAGTTATTTCACCTTGTTTTTAGCTGGTATGCAGTGAAACATGACATCAGCTGAAAAGGAAAGAGTACATATACATTTGTGAATGTTATTTATTTATTAAAGTGACATGAAAATGGAAATATCACCCATTGGATGGGTGGCACCAGGCAAATTTCTCAATTGTCTCCGAACAACATACATTTGGTGTTTTTAATTTTTCAGTCTAGCTTACAGCTTTAAACTACAAATCTCAAAGTAGCACAAATATAGTGTTAGAATTGAGTTTTTTCTTTCAACAGGTTTATGTTTTTTGACTTTTCTTACGACATAAAAGCTCTGACATGAGGTGACCATAAATTCCATTAAATATTTTCCAAGTGAAGGTGTATGTGCTAAAGTATGCAAAACATCCACAGATGCAGTGGAAACTTGTCAAGTTCTTTATGAAATATCTAAATATATATATATATTTCTCACTAGATATTTATAACTGAATTTTCTATAACCTTCCAATTATTTCCTTTCGTGTTGAACAGGAGCCATTTTATACAATTACACAGAGCAAATTTCTTCATTCTTAATCAAGCTATTTTAATTAAGTGGATTTTCTTTATTACTGCACAGGAATCATATAAAATGTGGTATGCTTTAATGCTCAGTCATGAATCGTGTAGAGTTAAACATTAAGTGTGATGGGGGGGAACGTAGCTAATGCCACATTTGTGACACCTCAAAGCGAAATTTCACACCAGCTGAAATTCTTAATTATGAATTATTTACTTATTCATTTCATATTTCAAGCTGATTAAAGGGAAATATATTTTTTATTAAAACACTATATTATACTATCCAAAACAAACACAGGTAGATGTGACAACAAAATCTGAAATTTACTGGTCAGACTAATTGTTTGAATTTATGATGCCAACAGCAAAGTGAGGGAAGCTGTTCTTGTTGTTCTCATGCTAGTTTGCAGGATTCAATCATTTGATTTATTAATACACTTAAACTGTTGTTCATTATAACCTAAAGTGACTTTTCCTCTATGCAAACTATACACTGCGAGTAATTCGGAGTTCAGTGTTTGACGCTTTGACATGCGGACAGAAGGCGGTCGCTCATCAAACCACGCACCCCTCAATTTAACAAGCCAACCGTAACTCTTAAATTTTACTTAACAGTATCTGTTCAATATCTGCTAAATAAGCCTGTTTAAAGCAGTTTATTCTAATTATGTAATGTGTTGCTGTACTTAGAGTTTGTACTAAATAAATATGAATGTAAAGTCAGTTCAATTCAATTCAATACAGCTTTATTTATACTTAAACTGCAATTTAAACCTACCCCCCTGATAAATGAGTACACAAACACATGCACACACACACACACACACACACACACACACACACACACACACACACACACACACACACAGAAAAGAGATAAAAACGCTTTTAATTACAAAGCTACATGCTAAAAAAAATTGGAATTCCAATAATAAATACATTAATTAAATACAAGAAAATTAAAAACAGTTACCTTGGATGAGCAGTCCAACATGCTGGCAGGATTTTAACAATAGCACACTTTTGGGGGGGGGGGGGGGGGGGGGCGTTTGGGCAGCAGTGACTCAGGAGGTAAAGCGGGTCGTCCACCAACTGCATGGTTGATGGTTCGATCCCCGGCTCTTCTTCTCCACGTGTTGAAGTGTCCATGAGCAAGACACTGAACCCCAGGTTGCTCCCAGCTTTACCGCCATCGGCGTGTGAATGGGTGGAGGAGAGGTAAACATGTTAGTGCTTTGATTGAAAAGGTAAATAGGTGCTTTGTAAGTGCAATCCATTTACAATTTTTTTTCATTGTTTCCTTTTTAAACAAATTCACTACTTGTGCTGCTGTGAAACATGACTGGTAAAAAGCGAGATATTTTTGTATAACTCAAGTTTCTGTCATTTTTAACGACTAACCTTAACTTATGTTTGTTGTCGTTGGAGAGACATAAGCCAGGCAGACATGCAGCATAACCAGATAAATGTTATTCATCTATCTCAGACCTGAATTTGGAAAAATGAGCGTATTTCTACTCCCTGCCTTTATTTGACATTTTCACTCCAGTTTTGGTTGCATATTTTCTGCATGTCGATTAGCCGCCTAAAGAGGATAGAAGTGAGCTGTTGGACAGGTTAAGACAACATGCAAGCCTCATGTTTTTCGTTCCAGTCTGCTCACAACACATGTATCATATTGGAAAATGTTGTTAGTATTCTGGCAGTCTGGCATTAATTTGGTGGCTTGTATCATCTGCTTTTTTTTTTTTTTTTTTTTACAAATGAGTGTTTAAAAGTCTTTCTAAAAGTCTTCATACTGCAGCAGTTTGTATAAAAATAACAACTCATTCTTTACAATAATTGTGGCCGCTGACAAAATGCTTAATGCCAACAAAACAGCAAAAATATACTTATGGTAAAATATTCTATAAGCTGGGAGAACAGAATATTTTTTTGGGCGTTTGTTACTGATTCAAAACGCACTGCAGCTACAGACTGAAAATCACTGACGACTGTCCCTGAATGGAGCCTTTGAAACCATAAGATGGAATTTTCTTGTGTGCGTTCGTTCCCGCTCATGAGTTCGCAGTGTTTGTACAGTTCTATATGTTTTCACAGAAAGCGCGTGTGTGTGTCGCGTGTGGCCTGTGTGTGTGTTCTGGTTGGATGACCGTCACAGGCTCATGAACTAGCTGTGATCCATGCTGGTGCGTACAGTATGTTTACACATGGTGTGTGTGTGTGTGTGTGTGTGTGACTGTATTTGTGTTAGTGTAAATGTGTGTGTATATTTGTGCCGTCCACTGGCGCGGTGGTCAGACGTCCTGCAGGGCCTGTGGCTCCGTCTGACCTGGAGAACGTTCCAGATGTCTGAAGATGCACCATCCGTAGAGGATACGTTTGTATGTATGTGTGTGTGTATATGCGCGTGTGTGTGTGAGTGTGAGTGTGTGTGTGTGTGTGTGTGTGTGTGTATCTTACCGATTAGCCTGAAAAACTGCTGATTGATGCATTGATTAATGATGTTCCCAGAGTGATGCAGACAGACAGATGAGGGAGGGGAGGAGGAAGGCTCATGCCAATAGTAATCTACAACAGAGAGAAGAAGAGCACAGATGTAAAGTATTCTTTTATTGTTCTCAGCTGGTTAAAAGCAGGGGAAGGTTTTGCAATTTGTAGTTGTTTTGGGCAATAACAGCAACAAACACTCAAAAAGATTACTGTTTCTAACAAACAACACAGTATTTAAATCCTCGTCAAGGCTCAACCAATTAAAATGTTGATTGACAGCAACTCATTCAGCAACATTTTTATAAAAGATATAAGAAGAAATAAAATATCTACAAATCTCTTTTTATGGACAAGAGCAATGTGTAAAACCCCAACACATAAAACATAAACTTGAAATGTTCAGATTTAGAAGTAATTAAACAAAAAATTAACTAAAGGTGATATGAAAATAACCAGAGCTAATACAATATGTAGTGCAATCATTGTTTGGTATTCTATAAACCACTGCTAACTTGCTAACTTACTAATGTATTTAAATATTTAATAAGTATTTTCTACACCAGGGGTCGGCAACCTATGACACAAGCACCAACAATGAGGCCTTTAAAATGTTTTAATATAAACTATAGCCTAAACTAAATGAACAATTCAATTTAAATTAATACTAGAATAATTAATTAGTCTCAAAATGCTATGAATGAAACCATTTTTTGTGACAGCAAGAGTGCACACATTTGATTTGGTCCATCATACCCCTCCTCCGCCCTCCCTCTGATCTCCCGAACGGTAGTTAAAACGTAGGATAGCTAGCTAACTTTCCTCTTTGCTTTATTACCAACTGAGACCAACTGATGCAAAAGAAAAAGTAGGTTGTCTAATATTCGCCTCTCGTGTTTTTAAGGGCTAAGACATGCAAACCGATAGCTTGGGCCAGACAGCGCTGGCTCCGTTTGATGCATGGACGGCATTCGCGATTCGTGGCGAAGATTGGAGTCTACTCACAGGACCTTTTAAAGTGGTACCTTTCGTTACTTCAGGCACCTGAAGGAACTTTCGGGGGATCAAACTATCAACCCTGCTGACGTCAGCGTGTACATGTGAGAGTTGGAGTATGTGCCAGATTTCGGGACTTCCAGCAACACGGCCCATTGTTTTTCTTTTTTGATAAACCCAGAACACTTTAAGGAGAACAGCATGTCCTAGTTTTAGTGGATGTGGATTTAGCAGTTTGAAATGCACCAGGTAGAACTTAACGCATCCTCACTGTAGGCATCTAAATTCACACAGCTGTGCAAAACACTGGAAAGTGCAGACATCGATCAAGGGGCCTCCGTCTGGCCTGTTGAAAGCTTTTCAGAGAGCTTTGACTGTCTGAAAAAGGTGGCATTAGTGATGATTTCAGCATTTGGATCCACATGTATTGGCGAACAGATATTCTCACATATGAAGTCAATTTGGAGTCCCACGCGCGACTGAATGATTATGGACCATTCACAGGCATGAGTCCAACTGAAAGGCTCCAGAGATCACGCAGCTCAGCTAAGAAAAGCAGAAACAAGGGTCACACTAAATCGGTAAGATTGGTTTAATTTTTTCTACTAATGTGTCCTAGTAAGTGTTATACATTTGCACAAATAATAAAGCGTGTGTGTGTGTGTGTGTGTGTGTGTGTGTGTGTGTGTGTGTGCGTTCAGTTCTTTTCACATGCACAGTCTAGACAGAGAGACAAGCAGCAGCAGTAATACATAATTAGATAACTACTCATTATTAAAATGAACTGGCACTTGAGTCTGTGTTTTTTTTAAACATTGTTAAGTTACACGGGGACATCGTAAAGGTTGCCGACCTCTATTCTATACAATTCAATCAGGACACACCCCTAGGGCAAAGGTTGCTCGGGTCCCCAGTCACTAAATGGAAGTGGCTAATGTCTACAAGAGTTATTTTGCTTAATATGTCTGGTTCTCTGGTTTATATATATTCTTTTTCAGGCAGTTTTGTGTCTGTATCTGAGAGTGCAGAGTTGACAGGAAATGAGGGGAGAGAGAGAGAGAGAGAGAGAGAGAGAGAGAGAGAGAGAGAGAGAGAGAGAGATGGGGAATGACACACAATGTCGGACCGGGATGTTGACTCTGTTAATTATTATCAGTACTATGACCTGTATCCATTATCCTCTTTACCTAATCGGTCTCTGTATATCCAATGAAAAAATGTGAAATTTTAGATATTCAGTTTAGGTTAAAAAATGTATATCTAATTGAGTATAGTTCTCTTTTATTGACTTAACTGACATCCTTAATGTATTTTAAATATATAAAAATACTATTATGTGATTAAATGGGGTTTTTCTTCTAATTCTGAGATCACATTTTTCATTTGGAACATTCACAGAGAGCAATGATTTTATTTAAATGAAAATAGACAGGTTAGTTTTGCTTTGTTTTAACACACAAAATCAATGTACAATCGATATACTTAGAGTTATGATATAAGATATTTGGGCCCTGACAACAATTTAGCTGCTTATTTTAAATGCTGACCTAAAAACAGGTTTTCACTGCCAATTGACGATACAGTTCATAGTTTTAAAAGCAAAAAAATGTAAGACAATACAATAAGAACATTAAAGATCCTCTTTCTACTTTATTTATTTATTTTACTGCAGTTTGTGTGTGTGTGTGTGTATGTGTGTGTGTGTGTGTGTGTGTGTGTGTGTGTGTGTGTGTGTGTGTGTTTAGGGGCCTTTCTTTTCTGCACCCAAATTCTTCTTCTTTTGTCTCTCTGTCAGCATCTGAGCTCTGAATGACGTTGCTACCATCACTGTGTTAAATCTAAGGCCACGAAATATTAAAAAACACTGCCTTAACTATCACCCGAACCAGCTTGAGCTACAAAATTAGACATTTCATGAAGGCCTCTGACACTAAACTACATTAAACAACACAATGATCCATTAAAACATGAAAGAGGTCATTTTATTGTAGGAAGCTAATGAAAAAGGAGGACATTTTAGGCCTAACGTACTTCATTTGATTTTTTTAATAAGGAGAGCAAAATTCTCAATAAGATAACACATGAATAAGGAAGACATTAAAGGGATATTCCTGCTGCATTTGTTTACATGTCTCTGTCTGCGTCTTGCAGTTTGGAGTCACTGCTGTCTTTGATTGTATGTTACCTCGTATTGTTTAAATCCTCCCGGGCAATATAATCCTCAGTTCTGCGCGTGTGTTTACATGTTTGTCTGTCTACACGGGTTTGTATCAGTCCGTACATGTGTGTTCATGTATGAAACTCTGTGTGTTGTTGCTGTATAGTCCCTTGGTGGCTGTTCCCCTCGCTGTAGACGCCTGTTCTGGCGATAGCATTGTCTCCATGTCCAAAGACCTGCCGGCTGCCCTATTCCACCACGTCTTTATCATGCTAATACAGAGAAAGAAGGAACGAGGGAGGAGGGGAGAGGCGAGGAGAGGAGAGGGACCGAGAGGAGGGAGAGGGAACGATAGCTCGACAAACAGCTAGAGAGAAGAGGTAATCTTTCCCCTCCTCTCTCTCTCTCTCTCTCTCTCTCTCTCTCTCTCTCTTTTACTCTCCGTCCTCATCTCTTCATTCTCATCACCTCCTCTATTCTCTCTATCCCCCTCTACTTCCCTTTCTTCTCGTCCCCGCACCCTCTTCATCTGCCGCTTTCTTATCTTCCCCCTTACTTCTTTGATAATCCCTCTGAACATTGTCTTCATAATTACACACAACAATGATTCCCATCCTTGCAAGAGAAATGTGCGCTGTGCATGGAGAATATTTCATAGATGAAGACCAGTGTGTGAATTAATAACTTGGGTTTCTCATATAGGGCTGTATCCGTGTGTGTGTGTGTGTGTGTGTGTGTGTGTGTGTGTGTGAAGGGGGAGCACATAGAGAGCCCAGTGTTGTTTTAAAACGACTGTTACATTATGCATGCTGACAACCTTCCCTGTCCCCATTAAAGGCCCATCTTGTTTCCCCATTATATCTGGTTTCTCTGTTAATAGAGCTCTTTGTGTGGCACTTCCTTTTATACTGGGGGTGTTACAACAGAAAGGTCAGCCCCCGTACAACCTGCCACACTGCTGCGGCTCGCACGAGGCCTCCGAATGACGACAAGTCTTCTCATTACAGCTCGGTTTTTGGAGAAGGGGAAAGGAGGGTGTTAACCATCTTTACTTTAGTCTTGCGTACATATTGATTTTCTTTTTTCTTTGTTTCTTTCTCCCTTTCTCTCTTTCTATGCATACTTGGGATTACAACTTGTAGCTGTTGGTAATAAATAATTTATGAAAACCCCATTGGCTGTTGAATATCTGCCTCCAGTATAACTTTCTTTGTTTTAAGCTCTTTAATTCATCAGAAAGACGTTCCAAATGTTGAAATATATTTATATACTTTAAATGGCTATAAACTGTTTTTTTGTAATAAACAGTATTTTACCAGTCTTATCTCAGTCGATTTACAAGGCAACCTAGAGGAAAAGTGTGTTTCTCCATACAGTAAATAGTCGGCCAAAGTAGCTCCTTGCCAGACTACATTACATTGCGATGCGGTAAAAGCTGAGCATGACTCAACTTTCTTTGGCCGGATGACCCTTCTACTTTTCTGCTAGTATTTTATGTACTGCGTGTACTTTTTATGTATTTTCTTTTGCTTTGCATGTTTCAATTATTGTCTAATATTACAGCATAGTAATGTCATATTCAGTCCATATATTAACATTAATATTCCCCATTTCATTACTTTGCATGTCATGTATATAATGTTCTGTATGATTATTTTTATTAACATAAATATTCTCTTTTTATTATTTCTCTGCATGCTTTTAAATGATCTCAGTAATATTGTAATTTAAAATTGTATATATAGTTTTTAGAGTAGCTTTCTCCAGTTAAAATATCTAAAATAATCTTGGCTAAATATGATGGTTTACATCATTTTTTTTTAATTACTGGCACTATCTCTGTTAAATTAAACAATACAATTTAAAAAGGTGAGATAAATATCTGGAGATCTTTGGTTAAATATTGAAAAAGTCAACTTGACCCACCTGATGCTTCAATTAAGCGTTAACTTTTTCAATATTTATCCAAAAACATGATATTTCCTAAACCCTGAGTGTGCTGAGTTGTCTAAATATAATCATACAAATCTTATTGTGCTTTAGTTGCTACAAGCAGACACTGAAGGAATATGATGACAGTGAAAAGAGTATACTCAATATAAAGGTGTAATGTTGGTAAAAAAAAAAATAATGTAGCTTCATTTAAGCAGCATTACATTTTCCTACAAAACATACTGTATAGTTTTGCCTGATGCAAACTATATGAATATAATTTTTAGGAGAGTTGCCCAGTGGATGGTTTCACCACTTCACCACTGCAGGAAAAATGTATTTATTAAGAACTTCTTTACATTTACATCTGCAGACTTAATGGACTATTAGTCAAGTTTATTTGTGAAGCGCATTATTATACAGAAGCAATTTAAAGTGCTTTACGGAGTGATTAAACAGTAAAAAAAATGGTTGGGGCATAATTACTACAGCGGAGGAACCCCTTATTGATGATTTACTTACATTTCATTCACAACTACAGGTCTCATTGTTTAATATAAAGTGTAAAGCTCATAACCGTCTCTTGCTTTACTGTCAAATAAGCCATCGTACCTGGAGTTATACATTTTGGGAAGTCATTATAAAGTGTCATGAGTTTTTATTGTAATAACTGATCAGATGTTCCATGTTTCATCCGTCCATCTCATCATTCAAAAGCAGAACGGATGAAATATGAAACCTTTCAAATTCACGAATGAAATACAGCCACAGCCATGAATCCTTCTTTATTTTAGTGCCCATAATTTTGTGGGTTTGAGGCACGTTTGGACACTTTTCCATCCAAATTCTGTCACTTTTCAGAAAAATGCAGTATGAAATGAAGTATGTAAGTAAGTGTGATTATATTTGCATAGAATCCATCAAGCGGTTTAACGTAGCTACTGCTTAGAAAATCCTCCATCATCACAAACGCTCTGCAATGACTTCATTATAATAACGGCGTGAAATAATATCCCGCTCCTGCTGCCATCTTTTCTCTTTAGTCCTTTCTCCTTTCTTTCTACTGCCTTTGGCTTTTCTCTCTCTCTCTCTCTCTCTCTCTCTCTCTCTCTCTCTCTGGTACCTTTTTGACCTCCTCCCCACTTCTTCCCTCTCCCTCTCTCATCTAAGTCCACTGTGTGCAGGCCTCTGCCAGTGATCCATGGACGGTAATGGCCATTCCTGCTGCTCCCACAGCACACACCATTACTACTGGAACACCCAGATGGAGAGCGACAGACGGCGAGGGAAAGAGAGAGAAAGACCTAGAGGAAGAAGGAAAAAAGAGACGAGTAAGATGGAAAGAGATCCTGACAGAGAGGGAATATTTAGTCAAAAATAATGAAACTGGAAGCATAGTGGCATGTGTGTATTGTGCATGGATGTGTGTGAAAGTGTGTGTGTGTGAAAGTGTATAGATCATTTCATGGTGAGGATTAGAGAGGGTCAGGTAAGATATCTTGTTTCCTGTGACCTGCTCATTGCAAGGTTTCCCACACTCATCACTTCACTCTATCACATCCCTCTCGCTGAGATATAAAACATATAGACGCTGTTTCCCCTGACCCCAAACACACACATGCCTGCACGCTCACACACACACACACACACACACACACACACACACACACACACACACACACACACACACACTCACATCACACACTTCCCATACCTTCATATGCTGCCGAGCTGTAAATCCAAATTATCTCCAAATACCTCATTCATACTCTCATCTGTCTATCTCTGTGTGTGTGTGTGTGTGTGTGTGTGTGTGTGTGTGTGTGTGTGTGTGTGTGTGTGTGTGTGTGTGTAGTGTAATGTTATATTCCTGTCATCCTGAAAACACGAGAGATGTGTGTGTTTCCTGTAACTCACTGTGGGTTATGATAACAACCGTTTCTCCTGTCAACAGCCCATAATGTCAGATTTACAGGGTTGCCCCCGGTAACCAGCCGAGCTGAGTGATTCTACAGCATCTGTCAGAGTTAGAGAGGCCCATCTATCACACACATGCGCACACACGCACACACACACACACACACACACACACACACACACACACACACACACACACACACACACATCTAATGGGTCTCACACAATGTTCAGTGTAACAGGGATACAATGTCAGCATAAATTATCCAACATCCTATAATGTAGACATCACTGCACCTCTGTCTTTCTCTCTGCTTCAGTTTAAGACAGTTCTCTCAAAGAAAGATGACAGCATTGATCTACTCTATTTGTTCAGCTTAAAGGGCACAAATTATGCTTCTTTTTGTGGTATTTTAAGTTATTTATATACTTTTAGGATGTTGGATGTCTGTTAAATGTGGTCAAAGTTCCAAAACTCGAGGTGAACGTATGTAAAAATGCTCGCTGCAGGTCAAAAGTCAGAGCTTCAGTCTGCTCTGTAACGCACCATTTGCAATGTTTTTTCTGCTTCCTGAGCTTGTTGCACATGCCGATGAACGGAGGTTCGTTCTGTAATGTTTTACAGAACAACAATGTATTATTGTTGTCCACTCACACATTTGAGATCGGACTCAGGCTCGAACATTTATGGATTTGTTTGAGAAGTTGTCTTTTTGAATAAAGAACGAGAAAAAGAAGTGCAATTTCTGTAGCGTTTTGTCGTGAACTATTGACCTACTATTGAAATCATCTTCCTGATAATTTAAGACAGGCCCCGTCTATAGATACATTTAAATTTAAAAGACTTAAAACTCACCTGTTCCCCAAAACCTTTGACTGAACGTTGACTTCTAACACTAACACAGGCTTTTATTACTAGGCGGGTTTTATATGTTTACATTATCATGCTTGTATATGTGCTTTATGTGTTTACCGTTGTGTATTATTTTCTGTCTAGATTGTTTTAATATTCAGTTTGACATGTTTTTCATTTTAATTTGATTGTATTAAGGGTTATTTTATTATCCTCGTGTTGGTGTTTTTATTTATTAACTTTAATTGCTCTTGCTACAATATTTATTTTATTTTATGTAAAGCACTTTGAATTGTCCTGGGTATGAAATGTGTTATATAATGTAAATAAAGTTTCCTTGTCTTGCGTTGTTTTGTTTTGTGTCAAAGCAGGAAGTAATGTAGCGTTCTTATACAGCTGCACTGATGGAACAAATGCGAAAAATCACTACTGATTAGACAGAGCAAAATAACTCCCTTCCCCAAACTGTAATCCATTGAAATGAACACCATGTAAAGTCTTAGTAATTAAGTGTAAAAAAAGACAATTTAGTCCAATTATCAGGCGATGTGGAAATCATCTTTTTTGTCTCACCTTTTGCTTTTATTCCTCTGTTAGTGAATGCTCCTGTCTTGTCTTTCCTCTATGACCTCCTCCGATTCACAAAGCCTTATGTCATCATCATGATATCAATCATCTTTCTTCCTGTGCTTATTGAACCACTTGGCTGATGCTTCTGCGGTATTTAAATATCATGATCCTGTCATGATTCTGTCTCTCAGACCAAAGTGCAATGTACCATGTCCCCATCACCACTATAATCCTCATACTGACAGCTGCATTTCTCACCCACCACCCCCAGCATTAGACTCCAGTGGGATCTTCTCACTTGATCATGTAGATCAGTTGAATTTTGGGTTTCTTTAACCATATTGGGAATCTTTCCCCAATAAACTTAACCAAATATTTTTATTTGCCTAAACTTTACTAGACATAAAGGGAATCCTTTTAGGTCAGTAGGCCTAAAAGGCTCTGAATAATTTGTCACACCTACTTTGATTGTAGTCAGATTGGATTCTCAACAGTTACAATAGATCCCAACACTGACCCAAAATTGTGGCAAAAAAACCAAACAATTAGAAGAAATGTTGGAGTGCCCTGAGGCTAAGAGGTTACTGTGCATGCCACAAACCAGCAACATCCATGGTTCGAGTCTGGTGAGAGAGCATTGTTGCGTATCATACCCATCTCTCTCTCTGTCTCACTCTCACTCTCCCCTTGTTTCCTGTCAGCCTCAATGTCGCTGACTGTGTAATAAAAGCAAAAAAATAATGTTTAAGAAAGATATTTAAATGTCCAAAGAAACTTCTCAAACCCCTTCTGCAGCATAAGCATCTTCTAATTGTCAAGCCACATGTCCAGTATATGTCCAAAATATTCTAATATGTGCCACTGTCTCTTCTTAGATTTGCAGCCCAATTAGAAGTAATGTATTTAGCAATTTACTGGTAAAGCAACAAATGTTAAGTCATAACTAACAATCATATTCTGCAGGAGTGGTTTGAAAAGGTTCTCTGAATGTTTTGACACATTTTTTTTCACTGTCTCTGGGCTGAAATCGATTGTTACCGCTGTGGATCCAAGTTGACCATCGCTGCTGTCCGCCATGAAGCAGCACTCCACAAACTTTTCAGAGCAACCTTTCAACCCTGCATGCTGTGAGTATTTGATACACAGTGTTTTTACTTTAACCATAGGGGAATCTGTTTAGAAAAGCCTCATATGCTTTGTCTTTGGAACATCTTTTTGGCTCCTTTTTGTAAGACAACTTACAAACGACCCGTCTTGCTGATTAGCTGTAAAGTTGCTTTTTCTTTTTCAGTCTTCACACTTTTTTCTTAGTTTCTGTTTCTCTTTGTGCTTTGGTGAAAGGAGCGAAAACTAGCTAAGCAGCAGAAGTTATGCCTTTCTTCTCCGTTAATGTGATCAAAGCTGTATTTTAACTGTTTTAAATGGGCCTCGCTGGCGGGCGTTTCCACTGATGTGAAACCTGGGGGACATATCAGAGGATGCGATTGTGTATAGCACATCCACACTCTGTGACTGTTTAGTTCTTATCACACCGCACTATACTAGATCTGATCTTGATAGACTATTTTAATTCTTATCATAATAGACTATTTCATGCACTGATGCCTTTCTGCTCCTGTGCAGCTGTGATGAGGTCTAATTGGTTTGTTATGCTCATATTCTCAGTTTGCTTTGCCGTGCAACCGACAGATTTTTTTATTGTGTCTTCTCCTGTTGCCTTTTCCTCTCTTTTGTACTTTTTCCATTGTTGAAAGAGCAGCGTTGGCCTACTTTTTGTCTTTCTTGATATATCTTCAAACACACTTGCACATGCACACACACACACACACACAGCAAAGGTTAATATTCGTTCCAGCGGTGACGATCGCTGATGATTGTCCATGCATTGGAGCGCAACAACTGTCTCCTCTAATCTTTAAAACACAGTCGATTAGCAATGAGATGTCTACTGGGTTTTCTCACGAATTTAAAACGTACTCAGAGGCTCGTTGGAAGTTATTGAAAGTGTTAAACGAACCTTTAGAGGTCATAATAGAGAAATAAGTGTATCATTGTCCCTCGTTTGTCACTACTTAAGCCTTTCTCTCACTTCTTATAGCTTGCCTCGGTCGGTATGTGAGAGTAATTCTCAGTGATGCTCCTGGAAAGCCTTAATAAGCAGTTAGGGATCAAATTGTACCCTGCAGTGCCTCTGTGTTTCCACTTTTACTTCTCTGCCACTTTTTTTTCATCTTCTTCCTCCTCACCTTGATTTTCTATGTTAGTTTGTACAGTTATTAGTCGGGATAAAATCCACAACAACAAGAGCCACTGTGGCACTGCAGAGTTTTAGACTTGAGACTTGAATGTCTGACTTCCTGACTCAAGATTTGAAATTAAAAAGTTTCTTTGATGGACTAATAAAAAACAAATAAGACAGACTCTTCTTGACTAAGCTCAGACTTGACTTCAACTTGCCCGTAAGCACTTAGAGACAGCTCTGCTCTATGGATTATAATGCTGCAACTGCACGGCCTGTTTCTCGCTTCATTCAGAAACTTGGATATCTTGGGAGAAAATAAACAATGTCTTCAGAACAGCAGTCATGTTGATCCAGTTTGAATAAACCTCACAGCAAACCCAAAGTAAAACCTATAATGAGTGGCACGTTTTGTCCAATCAGATGCAGAAGAGGTCGTGTTTATTGATATTTCAGTGAAGGAGTGCAAATGTCAATCATCCAGTGGTTGTTTAAAGGCTTGTTGAGTGTAGCTTCGGCCTGAACTCACTGACGACTGAAGTAAATGTCTCCTGAGCTCTGCCAGAGTGTAATAAGCGAAGTAAAAATGTTTGTGGTGAAAGAATTGCATCTTTCAGAGAAAATAATGAATGAAAAAATAATAAATGAAATGAAATATATATAGTTTTCTGCAAAGTAAAACATCTGCTCATTGTTATGGTTTATAGTTGGAGTTGGGTATCTTTCAGGTTGTATCAGCTCTCTTGACACCAGGTCTTTACAAATCCTGATTCCATTGTTATTGATAGTATTTTGGTGCAAAAAGCATAAAAAAACATGTTTATTTTAGCAGTCGGGCTTCCATAAACTACCATTGGAGGAGTGACAAAGGTATTTCGTGATACTTTATGTTTAAAAGATTAAATAAGATTAAATAGTTTTCTGCATATAATTTTATTTTTACTTTTATTTCTGTGTCATGTTAAACATCTGGCCCATTACACATGGGATAACAAGACACTGCTATTTTACAAAACATACATCTTTCAATGTTTCCTTTTTAATCTGAGCTGGACTTTACTGTTTTTGCATCAACAATCAACAGCACACACAACCATCATACACCTTCCAAACTAATTAGCCAAGACCACTAGTGGGAGATTCCATTATTTACATATATTACACATAGACTCACAATTTAGACTCATAAAATAAATATCTACATTTCATAAAGTTTTGCTCACAAATAAATACAGAATTACAGATAAAATATATGTTAAACCATGAGTGTCAGGCAAAAAAAGAAGGGCCTTGATGTTAAGTTGGTTTAAAAGTGTATTGATAATGCAAAGACTGTACTATTTTTTAATTTTTTAATCCAAAGCAACTACTGGTAATTACATTACTGTATGCAATGCTCTGGGCAAAAATCCCCCCCCCCCCCCACACACATTGTATCCCCCCCCAGCTTCTCAAACATGGTACAACCAGGAAGTACAAATACACCTGACACTGTGTTTAGACTCTTTTGCCTGAAAACCAGGAAGTAGTTGAATAGCAAAGGTAAGACAACACACACAGAAAGTTTGAAGACACGTTGAAGCATTAAGGTTTGTTTTTTACTTCCATAACTTCGAAAAGTGCTGTGAGTGAATGCTAGTAGACTGAAATCATGTCAGGCTGAAGTAACATTGTTGAATGGGTCAAGTCAGACTGAAATATTGCTTGGCTGCTGGCCCTTTCTCAGCACAATACTCTACATAAAGAAAACACAGTGTGATATAATCTACACATCAAGTATAAATACATTCTGAGCTACTGTAGTTTCAAATATAATTGATGTAATGTAAAGTAATCATAATGTGAGGAATACATGCTTTGATATGGAGCTTCTGTGCATACTGCCCTCCCTACTTGACACATGCTTTGAAGCTCCAGTATCAGATGTATCATCAGTAGTGTTATTAGTGCTTAGCATACCATCAAACAATAGACTGCTTGTGGTGCCGGCCCAACTGCTCATTCATGTTTCATGCTTTGTGTAGGACTGACTTTCATGCAGGCCAATGATTCCTCCTATGTTTTTCTATTTCTTTCTTCTATAAGAAGGATTAAGGAAATCACAATTCACCCAATATATATAAAATTTAAGTGAGTGACGTTTGGATTGGATTTGCTCCTAGAAGTAGGTTTACTCCATGATAAATGAATTTTATGAAACAACAATGGTTTAATTTTAACTAAAATACCCCAAAACAGATGTGGTAGTTAGTCAAAGTTGACCTCTGTAACATTTTGACAAACAGCACCTTTCTATGGACAATTCCTCCAATGTGGCACATGTGCAAACATTACATACTGTACTTATCATTTTCATGCGGTTTTTACATTTAGCTGCATCTTCAATGCTTTACTTTGTGGTTTTTGTGAAATGTGCTCACACTTTTTGAGTTCTTGCTCCAGCCAACTGTGTGGTAAACAGGTATGTTGATGCGTGTGTAACTGTTGGTGGCAAAGTTAACAAAGTCTCATAATGTATCAGTGTTTTCTAAATGAACAATATGACCTTTCCAGCCATGAGGCAATCTACCGCCTGCTTATTTATTTGTTTATTTAAAAAAGTACTTGGTTAATGGTCATGGTAAAAGAAGCCAACTATAGGAAACTGGACAGGAAGTGCAGTTTTCCATTCCAACTTTTGGTCTTGACCTCCTCCATAATGCTGGGATTAGTCTATGATATATCGGCTAAATAATGGCTTCACCTGCAGAAGTAAAGTGTCAAATATGAGAAATATGAAAATGCCTGTTTTTTTGTTTTTTTTTATCCCTGAAGTGTGTCATAGAGGAAGCTGACTGATCTGTGCCTCACAACGCACTGACAAAAACACCAGCATTTCAAAATTGTTGCCTTCTGTCATATAGTCTGACCACTTCTTTGACACGTTAATGATGTTTAAAAGGAGCACAGAGCGCTCTTCCATGTACAAATATAAACATGGTGAAGCAAAAAAGGAGTGATGTTGTTTAATACATTGTTGGCACGACAAATATGTAGTCTGATCAGATCTTTTTAGAGGTTTTGCAACAGTGTAATAACGTCAATCTACAGCCGAGGTTTTCAAACTGTGACATTCAGAAAAGTTGAAGCGGGAGGCGTAAATGAAGAGACATGAGCCAAATATATTTCCTGAGGTGAAAGAGACAGATGCATGCTGGTGCCCTGAAAACAGGAAGTTAGTTTTTGGAGTTTGGAGCCACTGATTTGGCCGCTCTGTGTGACACACAGCTCATACAGACATTTACTGTACTTAAAAATGCAATTTGTGCCAAATTCATTCTCACTCATACCTCAGTCACATCTAAACCCATGGGCATGAACAATCTTTTTTTAGATTCAGTATTCATCATAAATACACATTTATAAATCTGCTTGGAAAGTATGAAAAATAGATACTCATTATAAGATAATCTCACATTTCTAGGTTTCCTTCTGAATAAAAGTCATTCAGAGTTAATTGTGTGTACACTCATGGGTAGAGTGCAGACAGGACCTGCTAATGGCTAATTTAGGTGCACAGTTGTCTCAGTTTTGTCTGAGGGGAGCCCCCCCACAGTGGGCACTTGTCACGAAAATATCAGTGTAAATCATTTTAAAAGCTTTAACCACATATCCTGTTGTTTTTCTGGTCTGGTGAGGAAAGTTGAAACTCTTGATACCCAATTCCACTTAAATTATAACTGTCTCTGGATTTAAGTCTAATCTCTTGATCAAATACAGACACGTGCCAAAGTGAGGTTAGGATGTAATGAAAGAACAATTATATCCCTTAACAATATATGTGCACTGTAGTCACCACCTGGGTGTGTGGGATATGTCATCATGTGTTATGTTAGTCACTGCCCCTCTGACAGCTCATGTCAATAGGTGGGTGATACAGCTGTCATCATATTGTGGTGTGAATGAGCTTGGCTCGACTGTGTGAGTCTGTATGTTTTGTGTGTGTGTGTGTGTGTGTGTGTGTGTGTGTGTGTGTGTGTGTGTGTGTGTGTGTGTGTGTGTGTGTGTGTGTGTGTTCATGTGTGTGTATCTGCAGTCCCAGACGGAAGCCCAGAGGACAGATGGTGGGTTCAGACGCAGACTGACACACCGTAACCAAGCGATTACACACTCAATGACTCCCCCTGAAGAGAGAGAGAGGGAGAGAGGGAGAGAGAGGGAGAGAGAGGGAGAGAGAGAGAGAGGGAGAGAGAGAGAGAGAGAGAGTAGGGGCAATAGGGGAGAAGATGGAGAGAAGAAGTAGTGATAAGGAGGACATGGGAGAGACAGAGAGGTAACCAGGGTGGGAGCGGATCAATTCATGGAAAGTGTGGATTATCGGAGGAGAAAGTGGAAGGTGTCAAGGTTTTCATTTACAGAGGAATATGTGGGGGTTTAAAAAATGAATGATGGAGAGAGTCAGATAAATGAATAAAACTACAGCAGCTGAAATGATAGAGAAGGAAATAGGATGAGTTGGGGAAGGAGGGGGTGAGAGGTCCTGCACTACACAACAGAGAGACAGACAAGAAGGGGGGAAATGAATGGATGGAAGAGACACAAGTCTTTTGGGATGCCGGATTACATGATAGCCAATTAGAGCGAGGGATGTTGGAAACTCCCCTGATGAAACTGATATGTGATTGGTTCAGGGGTTATTATGCTCACTGAGCTATCAGTGCCTCTTAAACACACTCAAATGCACACAGATTAAATTTGGTAATCTTAAACTGGTAATGTTTTTTTTTTTGGTTGGGTGCATGATTTAGTGTTGTTGTGAACTCGGCATAAATTATAATCATGATTTATTTCAATAATGTGTTCAAATGTGAAGGAATACACCACATTTTTTGAGGTGGTCTCTAACCTCTGCCCACAAGAAATAGTGTTTACAGCAGTGAGCCAGACCAAAAAACTAACACCCCCAACACACACATACACCCACACCACCACCACCCGAGTCTAGCCCGGCCCAGGTCAGGTCAAGCGGGATCATGGGAAACCATTCCCGTGGCCCTTCTCACCTTTTTCATCTCAGAGCGTCTCAAAAACATCCCAGACATCGTGCTCTCTGCTCGCCTCGTCTTCCTCTTCTCTTCCACACACACACACACACACACACACACACACACACACACACACACACACACACACACACACACACACACACACACACACACACACACACACACACACACACAGTTCAAACCTGTCTCTCCCAGCTGTACAGAAGCAGCAGCTACACAGGAAGGTGCCACGGTGCTGTGGTGGTAATGGGAGGGGATTTTGGTTTAGCCATGGTACATTCCACACACTGAGACCTAATCTTAATTATAAAATAGATCTAAAATTTCCGGAAAGTTTTAAAAGTCTTTACTTTATTTAGGACTGATTCATAATATAATATAATAAAAAATATCAAAGTGTTTTCTTCAACTAATAATACAAATATGAAAAAATTAGAAAGAGTTAAAACACAAAGATTAATGGCAGTGGCCAACATTATCACAACTAACATGATGAAGGCCCGTTATGTCAATAAATGTGTTAAATGTGTATTTGTCAGTCCAAACACAAAGCAAACCCACCATTTCTTGTAGTTTGGCTGTTGACAAGTCTAATGGCTTCTGTAAAAAGCAAAAAAACTTCCATCTGTTTGTTTTACATACAGTCAATCTGAAACACATTCCTGATGGTATTAGCTTAAAGTAGTCCATGTGTGGAGTTGTTGATAATCTTATATGATTGCTGCCAAAGCTACATATTGCAAGGTTGCTTTTTTTGGCAACGAGTTACTCGTGTACAAATTCGAAAACCATATTGATAATTAAAATATAACATTTGCTCTTTTCCAGGCTCCATGTGTAGAAAACTGACTTGTGGGACAGCAGTAAAAAGTTCAAGTATCTTGTTTCACGGTTCTATTTCCCATGAAGTTAACGCTCCAGATATTTTACTACATTCACTCCTCGGATTGACACATCCCGACTCCTGCAGACCGTCTACTGCTTCTGAATGTCCAGTATGTGTTACTTCTATCAAGTGACATGATCCTCTGTCGCTGTCTGGTTTGTGT